>NC_084900.1:3169134-3441084 GCF_949316345.1 Pungitius pungitius | reverse complement strand
ACCAAAAGCTTGACTCGTCCCGAGTGTCCCAAATTCCCCCCCCCCCCCTTTTAAAACTCGACATCGCTGCTGTTCGGCGGCGGTCTGATGCGCACACAGACATCCTCTGGACTCACCTTACTGCCTCGCCGATTTCCCCCCACCCCCCGCCCTCCCTTCTCCTCCCCCACCCCCCTGTGGTTTTTAGTGGCTAAGTGACTTTTGCATCTCACAGTGTAATCTTTCTGTGTTGTGTATATACAAACACATACCAGTTGCATCCTTTGTAGAATTATGTGGTTTGCGAAATGTCTTGTTTGCCATGTTTCAGACCGTATTTTTTTTAGAGTACTTTTTTTTTTTTTTTTTTTAAAGAAAAGAAAAAAACATTAATTAAAAATCGGCATGCTTTTTATCGCGAGAATATGTACACTATAATCATCCTTATTATAATAAAGAATGTTTGGCTCACTACTGTGGTAAAAGAAAGCAAAGGGTTTGGACGTTTTTCCCTTCTTGTTCACGTGGTTCTTCTCCACTTCCTGTTCCTCCGGTGGGAAGGACGCACACCGTGCAGACGCTGGCCCTGCTTTGCTTTCTTTGGTCGGGGTAAGTGCCGCTCGGTGCTCCCTTCTCTCTCCAGCCTCTCAAACTGACCCAAAATGCACGTCTGTGATTTCATTTGGGCCAAGAAAAGCTGGGATTTTCTATGTTTTTTTTGTTTTAAAAAAAAAATAAAAAAAATTTTCTTCATCCAGAAAGAACACGCCAGAATCTGGCTTCATGTTGAGAGCTTGGTGAGAGGCACACAGATAGAATGGCCCCGGTGCATTTTGATCTGTGGAGCAGTCCTGTTCCTGGGGTTGATGGGTGTGCGTCTGGTCTCTTCTCCCCCCCCCCCCCCCTCCTCCTCCTCCCTGCTGCACTGAACCCCCCCCCCCCCCCCCCCCTTTGTGTGTCTCTGTGTCCACTCAGACCACCTGCATGTGTGATAACCTGTCACTCTGCCGCACAAAAAAAGAAGAAAAAAAAGAGAAACCACAACTACGCCGGCGAGAGTGCAGCTCTGAACTAACTATCTCAACTGAATTAGGTCACCGGGCCACCTGGGACGGCCAGCGTGCGCCATGGGGGACGGCTTTTAGGCGCGACCCCCCCCCTCCCCCCCTCGGCCCACCCCAGTGGGGACTCGTTCTCTCGCTCCTCACCACCAAGGTAAATGGAAGAAAACCACCGAAAAAAACCCCCTAAAACAAAAGCACTGGCCTCCCCTCTCGCCACCCTGCCGCCCCCCTCCTTTTGACTGTGCCTTGGCAACAACACCCCCCCCCGCCTCCCCCCATCCCTCCTTACCGCTTCCTCCACCACATCCCTCTCCCCACTCAGTAACACCCCCCCCCCCCCCCCCCCTCTGATTCAATGGCAGTGTCATCGTTGGGTCGGGTGTGAGGCTGAGGCCTGCCTCGCATCACCAACGCCGTCGTGTGTGTTAAAGCAGAACGAGCATGTGTGGAGAACTTTTTTTGGGGGGGTGGGGGGCTTCGTATTGATTGGTGAAGCTTGCCCCATCTGGACGAGCCCTAACCCCTCCCCTGCCCCGCTGGTCAACTCCTCTCCACCGCCGTATTCGCCGCCCCTTACACCCCCCCCCCCCCCCCCCCCCCCTCCTCCCACATCTTCCTCTCCTGGGCCCCCCGCCCTACTGACCCCATGCGCCTCTGCTCTCCGCCTCACACACACACACAGCGTTTTTTTTTTTTACCGCCGCCACCGACCGTCGCCCAACGCCCCTCCTCGGATCTGGGTCCGCGGCTCTGGCTCTCAGACTCAACTTCCCAGAACCCCCCCAGCCCGCCCGCCCGCCCGCCTGGCCCAACGCCCCCCGTCCTCCTCGTGTGGGCGTGCCAGAGGACTGTGCGTGTCTGTGTGTGTGTGTGTTGTGGCCTGCCACCGCGCTCCCAGAGAAGACTTCAACGACGGCCACGGGTCGCTTTGCTTTAAACCGTCGGATGCCCCGCCCCCCGGGTCCCTCACAGCCAACCAGAAACGTCCTATAAGATGGGCCTAGGTAGGGGGCCAGTGTGACCTGTACATTCTCCATCTCAGGGTTTCTATGGGACTTTTCTGGTAGGTGCAGCTCTCCTCCCGCCGGCTGGACGGGCCGTGTGTTTCTCGTCTACCTGTTGAGATTGATGAGAGAACTTAACCCTCGCGCGACCGCCAAGTTGAGTTGTCCGCCATTTTCTCTGACCGCTGCAGGATGAAGTTGAGCCTTTCCGTCCGCCGAGACAAACAAGAGGGATGAGTAGATGAGTTTGATGCCAAGGTGAGTTGGTATTTGAAGGATCCTCCGTCCAAAGCTGCTCCCTAACCCCCACCTTCCTGACCCTCGGAGAACCCTGTTGAACGAAAAAGGCCCCTTTGCGCCGGTCGCAGTGTATCCTGATAATGGAGCTTTTACTTTGAAGTGTCGTATCCTGGATACACGTGACCTTTTTGCTTGGTTCACTAAAATGCAGTATTGTGTACATCGATGACCCCTAGATGAAGAAAAAAAATATATCTTGCCATTCTAATCTGTCCAGGCCAAATGTTAAAAGGACTGTTTGAGGGTTTCATCTCCAGAACGAGAGTAGATCAAACCTCCGTGATCCATGATCAGGGCGCTCCAGTGTTTTTGTAAAAATCTAAATGCGCTGATTACAGGGAAAGTGGTAGAAGCACAAAGCTGAATGGGGTTGATGGATATTGGATGAAATATTTGTGTCAACATGTTTTACTTTGGATCTGTATTTCTTTGCAGTTCTCATGCAAATCATGAATAAATTATTTTTTTTCTCATGAAAGCGCCTGGATCTCTTTTAATACAATTTCATTCATGTACTTTATTTAATATCTAATTGTACACACGAGACATACTGTTTTTTTATTAGGTTGAAAAAAGTAGAAACCTCTACGGTTTGTGTCAGCGCTTGAATACTTTGATACTAGAAAGCTGTCTTCGTGGGGGGGGGGGGGGGCTATCCAGAATGTGGCCTTTACTGCTTTTGAGTAATGTTTGAATATTCTTCGGTACTGTTTTCTGGGAGGCTGAAACTACAGAGAGCTGGGTTTGCCATTGAGGGTCACTAACAGCAACAGGTGCATTGGACAGGCCATAAAAACACTCTCAGGCGCGAGGGGGGCGTGATTGACATCCCTCTTCACCAATCACAAGCCAGTTGACCCTGAACGCCAGAGACCACCCCGCCTCTTAAACCTTTTTCGGGTCAGAACCCGATACCCGCGCCCGTCGGTTCCCATACTTATTGGGGCGCGGTCACGTGTGCCACTTTTGACCAGGAAAGGAGCACCGGACCAGCTCGGGTCTCGTTGTAGTGGGAGCACCACCTCCGCACAGGCACCTCGCACCAGTGGAGTCTGGTCTTTGCAGCCCGTTTCAATCTCTTCTCCCCCCCCCACCACCTGAAAGCGAGACCGCACGTCTCAAGGTGGTTTTTGCCCTCACGGCGGCGTCTATTTGCTGAAGTTTTTTTTTCCTTTCGATAAGCTGAGGGGGACGTGAAGTCCTGACAGAGGCGGCACCATGACGACTGTCGAAACGCATATGACATACAGCAATTCGTACACGATCAACCAGGAAGAGGTGTACATGACCCAGGAGGACGACTGGGACAGGGACCTGCTGCTGGACCCTGCGTGGGAGAAGCAGCAGAGGAAGGTAGGTTTGGATAGCGAGCTCACGCTCGTGCCGCCGTGCGTAATTACGCACAGATTGACCCGGGTCCTCACACTTTTTTTTTCTTTTTTTTTTACATTTTAACATGACACAGTGTAGGTTTTCGGAATCGGCAGTCTCACCAGGGAATAATGTAAAGTTTAAAACCGCTCAAGGGGGAAATGGGCAGCTGTGCGCGCCACTTGAGTCCTGCTGGAAGCTGTGTAGGCGGATATTTTCGGCCTTGGAACTTTCTCAGTGTTGTCTTTCAGTGAACTTACCCCTTGCCTTGCGAAGACTGTCTAAATATAATACTGCCCTCCACAGCCTATAGCCTGCAATCGAATGATAACGTTTGTCAAAGGACGGGTAAAGTGACGGGAGGGAGACAAGTCGAATGTGCTAATTAAATTTACAAAACAATTGTTCACGTCGTGGCTTATAATTGTTATTTGTTTGTTTTAATTAGTTAATAAAGGCGCACATACAAGAAAGAAAAGAAAAATAATAATCTAAAAAAATAAGGGTTTATTAATACCCAATATCGTCAGCCATACCGAGCCGTCGCCTAGGCGACCAGCTGGCCGCGCCACGTGGAGGACAAGTTTGACAGGTGCGTTTGATTAACTGTCCGAGCAGAAAGTCACATGACGCATAAGTGGGACAAAGAAAACATCCCCAAAGATTATTTCCATTCATTTAAAATACTTTTAAATTTGAAAAGTTACACCAAAGTTGATCCTATTAATTAAATCTCGTTATGTTTGAATAAATAATGAATTGGTTGGATTTACATCAGGTTCAATGATCAAATAATCACCCAGTCACGTGTAAATCATATTATAATGTAAACTACAGTCAGTCCGCATTTATTCCCACAATGAACACACTGATGCTCGTAATTCTGTGAAACAGAAAGACAAATCTGTTCCATTCAATTCCTCTGTGCTCTGTTCCAAGTGGGACAACGAAAACATCCCCAAAGATTATTTCCATTCATTTAAAACACTTGTATGAATGTCAGCCAGACGCACACGGTAAGGTAAAGTTAGCTTAATAAGCAGCTAAGCTAGCACACAGTAAAGTAACGTTAGCTTAATAAGCAGCTAAGCTAGCACACAGTAAAGTTAGGTTAATAAGCTAGAACACAGTAACATAAAGTTAGCTTAATAAGCAGCTAAGCTAGCACACAGTAAAGTAACGTTAGCTTAATAAGCAGCTAAGCTAGCACACAGTAACGTAAAGTTAGCTTAATAAGCAGCTAAGCTAGCACAACTGTTGGCTTCGCCGCAGTCGCCATTTTTCTGAGAAGTGATCACAGTTGCATTCCTCAGAAATATCGGAGTTCAATCTGAAAATAGCTGTCGGGCAGATCATCATTTCATCATCAGCATCGTTTCATTAGAAAAGCCATTAGTGTTCATCTCTTTCTGATAAACACTGTCATAATAAGATTAAAAGCGACTCTACACGGTTAATTTTCACGTTATCTCATGTTTATGCCACAGTTTACTCTTGGGAATCTCATCCTGTGTAGAAAATGTATTTAAAGTCCAACATTCATGTATAATATTAAATTCAAAACAGCTTTTTAACAGTAATGTGTGTACGTACAATAATAATAATTAATTGAGATTTATATTGATAACACGAAAAGTAGAAATAGCTACATCCTTTGGCGTTGCCATTTTCTTTTGCTAAACCAGAGCCACATTTTTGATGACGGGTTCAATTCTTTGTTATTTTGAAGCCAATGTAATATTCTTTGTCAATTTGAGTATTTCGGAAATGGAAACGTCAAAAGACTTGTGGACAAGACAACATGCTTATGACTGAAGCTGCAGATTTTCTACAGTCTGTAATCAAGTAAAGAACAGAAAACACTAATTCATCATAATTTACATGCACCTCCTCAAAACAGCAGCAGTAAGAAAAAGAGAATTTGATGTGAAGTTTAAAGCTGATATAGTAGAAATACATCTATACTAATCAATACATGTTTCTCTTTGCTGTATTCTATTTCAAAATAAATGATCTAATCCAATCTAATGTAATTTAATCTGATCGAATAACACCCAACCTGCACTATTGCGGTGCATTGGAGCGTTGGACAGTACAACAGTCACTTTATTTATTTATTTTTAACAAGCATGTTCAGATGTTACTTTGCACGAATGACAGGCTGAGAGGCCTCAACAGATGGTAACAGAGCGAGAGAGAGACACACAGAGTGAGATCGACACCCCGGGTTGGTTTCACAGACCTACAAATAAACATCTTCCCTAAAAATACTTTTTAAAATTGCTCGGCTCCCCCCCCGGCTCCTCGCTCCAGTCGGGGCCAACACTTCCTATATCCCTTTTGTGTCTTTCTTTTCCAAGGCCCACCTTTGCCTTTTCCTTCCCCTGCTTTCTGTCCAGCGGTCTTTCTTTTTTCTTCGTCTTATTCCTCCTCGTTATTCCACCTGTCGTCCCTCTGAATGCAAAGAAGAGATATAATCGTCCCCCGGGGGACGTCGCTTTAGTCTTCACCTCCCAACCTCCTCCCCGGGGGGAGCAGGTCATCGTACCCCGTTGCTCTCCTCGGCACGTCAGATCTGGCTTAAGGAGGTGATATCAGCGCATAAATATAGCCTGTGCATCATTTTGCAATGAATATGAAATGAAATCTCAGCGCCACCTGCTCTCTTTATCCTTGAAGTTTCAGCAGAAAGAAAAAACTAGTGTGTCAACACACAGTGATGCCGAATCTGATACTAGACTTTGGAAATGTTTTAATGCATAATCCATTCATGTTTATATCGTCATAAGTGGTGGCATCGGGATCTCGCCCCGGACAAGATTCTCCCCTCAAAGAGACGTCTCGCTCCGTTCTTCCAAAAAGTGGTGATCCGTCGAAGGGATACCGGTAGCTGTCTAAAGGTCGTCGCTCACCTCACAAGACCAGCTGTAGCACCAGTACATGTGGCCACTGGTCAGAAAGTTACCGATGCTGCTGCGTTACTCCCCCCCCCCCCCGCTGTGACCGAAGCTCGCAGCATAGCCGAGTTGATGCCGTCCATCGGCTATAAATACGCATTACATCAGGTCACACGCTGACCTTTTGGCCTTGTGGCGGATGAGGAGTGTATGGACACGAACTCCAACACGGATGGAATCACACGTTCCTTTACGCTCGATGCTTAAATCGTTGATTGTTGTATTTGCCAAAGAGGTGAAAATCAAATCTGAAAAGTTACACCAAAGTTGATCCTGTGAATGAAATCTCGTTATGTTTGAATAAACAATGAATTAGTTGGATTTACATCAGGTTCACACAACGCTGCTCCGAACGATCAAATAATCACCCAGTCACGTGTAAATCAAATTATAATGTAAACTACAGTCAGTCCGCATTTATTCCCACAATGAACACACTGATGCTCGTAATTCTGTGAAAAAGAAAAGACCAATCTGTTCCATTCAATTCCTCTGTGCTCTGTTCCACGGGGCATAGAAGGAATGAAGTGGCCCAAAGACTAATCATCAGCTTGGAGTGTGATGAAGTTACATCCAGTAATGGGATCTCCATCCACTCAACCTGATGGTCCCCCGCGTGTGGGCGAGGACAGAAGTTTAGGTGCCTCGTAATCACATCTATTCTCGTCTAATCTCATTTTGCACTTTAACAGCCAGACGGGGGGGGGGGGGGGGGGTGGTCATCGATCCCCACCTGCACCCGACGTTACGTGAGACAATGCGGACGCGCCGGCGGTGCTTCACGTAATCGTGGCAACGGGACATTCGCTTGTAAACGTCACGTGTGGGGAAAACGCGAGTTCTTGACATGTTTCCTCGTGGGGGGGCTGGGGGGGGGGGCACCACCCGCAGACCTTACTTTGGCAATCAATAGCGAGGAGCTGTTTCCCCGGTTATGTAGCATACACAGGCTACGTTATCCCAAGATGCAACCTGCCATATTTGACGTCCGCCCTTGATTCACTCCGTCAGGGTCATGTGATCACCCCCCCCCCCACCCCCACCCCACCCCGTGGGAGCAGTCACGACGTCGAGCCGACCTCAGAGCCTTGACTCAAGAATCGACTCATCACGCGCTTTCTTAAGAGCAAGCGAGTTCGACGTTTGACCTGAAGCCTCTCAACTGATTCCAGGTGAATCGTCAGGAACTAACGCCATTGATTACCCCCCCCCCCCCCCCAGCGGCACACGCCGGGGCAAAGGTGTGCTGCCGGTGGGGGGGTTAAATGTAAGTGGAGAGGTGAGAGAACTCGCAGCCGGATCGAATAGCTGTTGCTATTCCAGAAGCCGTGTCCATGTAGGGAGGCTTCTATAAACTGCTTCAGTGCGGGAGGCCGAAGGAAGGGCCCAGCAGTGTGAAATATTGTTGTATTTTATGAGGAACAAAGAGTATTGTCAGTTCCTATGAGGAGGGGGGAGGGGGGGGGGGTAGTAAATGATGACTGATGGGCTTTGAGGGCTTCTCGATCTGATCAGAGCGATCCCGTGGCTCTGTGAAGAGAATCAACGCTTGGATTAGTTTGGGTTCCATCCCAGTAATATCTGAAAAAAACAACTCAATCTCTTACCGGGTTCCAGTTATTATTCTTCAGGCTCGCCAGCCGGTAACGAAGGACACACAGAGGACACGCGTCCCCCTGCGACGCGTCCCCTCCGGCCCTAATGGTGTCACACTTATGTCGACCGGTCGCTTTCCTTGTAGTAATGAGACATGCGATGGATATTTATAGCCAGGCGGGAGCTCCGCTCGTCAGCTCGCCGTCCGCCGAGGTGATAGGTCTCTTGTAATAGGACTGAGGTCACCAAGCCATCGCCTCGCAGCCGCCGTCCAGCTAATGGACGGAAGAAGGTCGTCGACTTTCGACCTCCACCTTGAGATGCACCTTCCTTTTTATTTTTTTGTTCTACTTTCTAATTAGTTAGTTAGTAATCTCAGACTATTTCACTTCGGCAGACCGTCAGCATGTCAATTAGCTTCGTACTGTTTTGTCACCAAATACCGCTAGCCGCTAGTTAGCAATTATTAGCATGCTAACGCGCCGAGCCGCGGTGCACACGATAAATGACGCACCTGCAGAATATCAGCATGTCAGCATATTTCTGTTAGCATTTAGCGGAATTTCTATCAGCACAAAAACTTGCAATTGCCAATCTCTAGCCCTGAATTTGGTTTGACGACACATCTGGAGAGCTAAACACAGGAAACCAAAATCCCAGGTCATTGTTGGACAGAAAATGTGTAGTTCTTTTCTCCTGATTATCGGGCGCCTTGAACTCTATAATGAAATAACCCCCTCCCGAAATGTGAACGGTTTGTTCCTGCTCTACGATTGCTGGCAGCTCTTCCGCTGTTTCTGACAAGTGAGCACGCACACACACACACACACACACACACACAGCTTTGGCGTGATTCAGAAATCCGGTGGCACAGCACTCTGGGAGCTCGTGGCGGCGGAACACTATGCAAGGCCGCATAACGGGGAGCGGGGACGCGATTAATGGCGTGACATCGTGTTCCGTTTGTACGAAACTCCTCCTCTCACCGGACTTTTCTGTCTTTAGTCACCTGCTGCTCTGACCCCCCCCCCCCCCCCGGTGCACACGGCGCGTCTCTCTGGCTCAGATGAGGTGCGCTTGGCCTTTTGTCCTCTGAACACGGGCATAAATCTGCAGGGTCTGAACCCGGGCCTCGCGGCGGGACATTAGCTCGTTAATCCTTCCATAGAGCAGAGGTGGCTGACAGGCGGGGGGGGGGGGGGGGGATGCTGATAGTGTAACATCTGTTCACATGGTAATAACGATGTAGAGAGATTCAGAGGAAGGTCCTTCTATGTTATGTGGACGGAGCTGCTGATGTTCCACAGCAAGGAGAAGCCTGATTTGTTTTTAGTTTCACTTTGCTGGCTTCCTCCTTTGTATTTTTTAATGAAGCGGTGACCTTTGCACGAGGTCAATAAAAGGAGGCTCTGTGTCAGAATGGTGTGTTGAACCATCCGTCAGGTTTCTCTTTTTTCATATATATTTCTGCTACTTCGTTATAAATTGTGTGCTGTAATTCTTCTGCCTGTCTCTTTATTGGGGACGCGGACGTCAGACAAACCCGGACTGAGTGAACTGATCTCACGGCATCTTGTTTGAGTCTTTGATTAGACGGTTCCTGGCTGACGTTTTAACGTCATGTGGCCTCCTGTGTGTGTGTGTGTGTGTTTGTGTGTGTGTGTGTGTGTGTGTGTGTGTGCGCGCGAATGCGTGTTTTGTTTATGTGGCGCGAGGGGGGGCGTGACTTGTGAACAGGTGTGGGACAAAAGGGAGCCGGAGGGGACTGGAGTCGCCCCCCCCCCCCCCCCCCCGACTATTCTTACTCTGCCATGGCGACACCTGAATACCTGCGGTGTAGTGAGAGAAGGCCCGTTGCTATAGCGACACTTTACAAAGCAGTATGAAGCAGAGCAAATTACTATTCACGTTTCCAACCCTGGCAAAGGCTGCAGCAGCATATTTCCCTAATTAGACACCCCCCTCGGCCCTGATTGGAAGGTGATAATCGGAGAAATCATCTACTGGAGACGTGAGTGTGATTAAATCTGCACACTCGTCCGGGGAAGAAGACCAGACAGGTTCTCCTCCCAATTAGCAGAAAGTAGGTTTGTTATTTGATGCTGTTGTATATTTTTTCAAAGGGTGACGTGAGGCACGCCGGCCTCTTCAGTGGGACGACGAGACGCCGTAAAGTCTGTTGATGCAAAGCTCAGCAAAGTCACCCTTTAACCCGCAAAGCAACAACCCGTCACCAAGAAAACGAGCTGTGGAAAGACAACCTCGACACAGCCGGAGTAACACTCTGCACTGTGTGTGTGTGTGTGTGTGTGTGTGTGTGTGTGTGTGGTACTGGGGAGGTGCACCGAGAGTTACGTCACAGTTAAAAGGCGACGAAGTTACTTCACGCTCACACTAAATAGTCGTTTTTATTTAGTGTGAGGCCCTCAGCGATACATGACCCCCTTCCTCAAGGCCCTCAGCGTCACATGCCCCCCCCCCCCCAAAGGCCTTCAGCGTCACATGACCCCCCCCCCCCCCCCCCACCCCCCTCAAGGCCCTCAGTGGTACCTGCACCCGGTGGTTTGCATCAGCTCCTTGACAGCTGAGCTGACTGACATTATTAAGGAGTGTTTGTATGTGTGTGTGTGTGTGTGTGTGTGTGTGTGTGTATGTCTGTGTCTGTGTGTGTGTGTGTGTGTGTGTGTGTGTGTGTCAGTGTCAGCTGTATTGAGACGGCATTCTGCTGGGCCACGGTGACCTCATTTTACAAGAAGGACCTGGGCGGGCCAGACCGACAGGTGTGGGCAGAGGAGAGACCACTGGGGGGGGGGGGCGGGGGGGGGGGGGGGGGGTTGGGATGGGGGGGGAGACCACCACAGGCTTTAAAATAACAGCATCAGACGCAGAAAACAGGAAGGAGTCCTTTCACCTGGTTTGTTTTCAATCACTGGCCGTTTAGTCCCCCCCCCTCCTTCTCGTCTTACCCCCCCACTTCTCCAATTATTATATTATGCGTTGGGGGGGGTGTTCTTCTGTACATTCTCACCCCCCTTCGCTCCGTCTTGGACTCTTACAGTTCACTTCAGGAATCCTGCCTTCTCAGCTGTCCCGTGGTGTCCCATGGCAACCCGATTTAGCCTCCTCCCCCCTCCCCCCCACCCTTCACTCTTTAGCCCCCCCCCCCACCCCCCCTCCTTCTTTTACTTAATTTAGCCCCCACCCGCCCCACTCCCTGGCTCACCTCGTCTCCTCGGCCTAGTGGCCCCCGTGTGGCGGATTAGGAGCCTGTCTAAATTTGGTCATGCGTGGCGAAGGAGTCGAGCACCTGCTGGGACCCCGGCGGCCTCTTCTCCGGACCCCTTACATCCAATTACACCGAGGGGGGGGGGGGGCATTCCTGTACCCCCCCTCCCTCTTCCAGTGTCTTTCTTTAGCCGAGATCCAGACTGGAACGAATAATGTTTTTAATGTCGCAACGTTTCCATCAGTCAAGTATTTACTAAGACAGTATATAAAGTATATACATCATTTTGAAGGAATGTAGTACATCTTTGGATAAATATATAACACAGTATATACAAAGTATTCCATGTATAAAAAACTGACGGCGAGACCCGATTACGTAACCAAAGAGCAACTGTCAGTCACTCGACAGCATCTTGTTCCCCAGGAATCTGAATCCGTCACCTGTTTCAGCATCTCCTCCCCGCCCGCCTCTTCTCAAGCGCAGCCACGTGCACGCTCGTACCCGTGCACGCTCGTACCCGTGCGCGCTCGTACCTGTGCACGCTCGTACGAGGACGCGCTCTGTTGGTGGACTCTCACTCGTCCGGAGCCGCGTTGCATCGCTCATCCTCTCTCGCCTCGCTGCGCCCACGCCGCCGTCTGCAGTTATTCAGCCCGTGAACTTATTCTGCCTGCAACACCCACGCAGCCTGCAGAGCCCCCCCCCCAACACACACACACACACACACAGTCATATCCACCAGGTAACTTCTCCCCGTAGGTGAAGGTTTTATTTTTTTAAAATAAAATTCAGATCAACGCAGGCCTCTTTAAATTGATACCATGGTTTAATTTCTGCCGAATCACCAGTTAGAGACTTTAATGTTGCTTTCATTCAATAATTCATTTAATGTTATTCTTGTGTCCTCATTTAACTTAAATTATTTTGTATTCGTGTAAAACAAAAGACTGTACTTTGCTGTACTCGGTTTTGTGTTCATCCAGTGATTCCCAGAGGAAAGTGTGTGTGTGTGTGTGTCGTGAGGTGACGATGTAACACCCCCCCCCCCCCCCCCCCCTTCTCTCAGACCTTCACAGCGTGGTGTAACTCCCACTTGAGGAAGGCCGGCACACAGATTGACAACATCGAAGAGGATTTCAGAAATGGCCTCAAACTCATGCTGCTGCTGGAGGTCATATCAGGTGGATCTCATCAACACACACACACACACACACATGCATAAACACACACGTTTGTGGTGGATGAGTTACCGTTGGCTCCTTGTATTGTCATGAAGAGACATGAAGCTTTAGCCGCGACCATTTGAACCACAAACCAGTCGATAAGAACCCCGTGCAGCCACAGGAGCGATGTGCCTCGTAGAGATGAACGACTGAGTGAAGGATTCCTCTCTCCTTGCAGGCGAGAGGCTGCCCAAACCCGACAAGGGCAAGATGCGCTTCCACAAGATCGCCAACGTGAACAAAGCTCTGGACTTCATCTGCAGCAAAGGGGTCAAGCTGGTGTCCATCGGCGCCGAGGGTGAGCCGCCTTTGCATCTCCTGGGACGCGTTGTCGGGGGGGGGGGGGGCACGGCAGCGTGAGGGTGTCTCCTGAGAGGAGACGGGAACGAATCCTGCGTCAAAACCACACTTTTTTAAATTTGTTAACATTTATTATTGAATCAAAATATGATATTCTCTAAACGGGAGACATGAACTGAAGAGATATAAAAAAAAAAACAATTTGTTTTAAGTTGTGAAAATGCTCCTAATCGACACAATGCTTGTAGCTCAGATGTCTGATCCTGTAAATAACAGAGTCCTCGAGAGCCTTCAGGCCGCCTGGAATTTAATTAGTCTCAACAGCAGAAATCCTACGACTGCTTTTGAATTTTCTCTCATGCTGTGTGTGTGTGTGTGTGTGTGTGTGTGTGTGTGTGTGTGTGTGTGTGCGCGCGCGCAGAAATTGTCGACGGCAACGCGAAGATGACCCTCGGAATGATCTGGACCATCATCCTGCGCTTTGCCATCCAGGACATCTCTGTGGAAGGTGTGTATTTGTTGATTTACCCCCCCCCCCCCCCCCAGCTCATTTCCAAAAAATCTAAATCACTTTGGTCGTGAAGCTTCACTTCCATCGACCTTCTGACCTCTCGTTCTGTGCACCAGCCAACCACTCTTCCTCATTCACATCCCGACCGTGTTTCCTCCCATTATTTATTCACCCCCCCCCCTCCCTCTTTTTAGAAAGATGATTAAAATGTTTTGTTCTGTTGCAGAGACCTCTGCTAAGGAGGGTCTGCTGCTGTGGTGCCAGAGGAAGACCGCCCCCTACAGGAACGTCAACGTGCAGAACTTCCACATCAGGTGGGTCCACATCGCCGAGCTGTGGCGCCGACGGGAGGTGCAGCCCTGACAGCCCCCCTCCCTTCCTTCCCTTCCTTCCCTTCCTTCCTTCCTTCGTCCCACCGCTCCACTCTGACGCTTCCTTTCCCCACTTTTCCTTCCTGTCGCTCAGTTGGAAGGACGGCCTGGCTCTGTGCGCCCTGATCCACAGACACAGACCGGACCTCATCGACTACGCCAAGCTGAGAAAGGTGCCCCACGCCTCCTCACGCCTCCTCACGTCTCCTCCCGTCCTGCTGTCCCCCTCTTCCTCTTCCTCTTCCTCTTCTGACTGGCTCTTGCTTCATTCTGAATGATCTTGGTGGATCATCTTTTATAAAGTGCTCAATTTTTTGCACTGGAAACAACAGTGAAAACGAGTTTATTGTACGAATGGGATTTTGTGTGTTACCATTACGGCGTTGTGATATTTTCCTTCCCGCCATAGGATGACCCCATCGGGAACCTGAACACTGCTTTCGAGGTGGCTGAGAAGTTCCTGGACATCCCCAAGATGCTCGACGCCGAAGGTCAGACTGAAAAAAAACCTGTCAAACTAAATCCTGGAACAACGAAGAGCGGAAGTGTGCTTGCGTGTGTGTTAACGTTCCCGCTGCGACCTCCCCCCAGATATCGTGAACACACCCAAACCCGACGAGAAGGCCATCATGACCTACGTGTCCTGCTTCTACCACGCCTTTGCTGGCGCTGAGCAGGTCAGCCGCCGTTGTAGTGATTCATTCTGTGGTTCTACTGCTGCAGCAGTGGAAATGCCCAAACGCATGTTAACTGCCCCCCCTGCCCCCCTCCCCCACCCACCACAGGCTGAGACCGCTGCCAACCGTATCTGCAAGGTGCTGGCCGTGAACCAGGAGAACGAGAAGCTCATGGAGGAGTACGAGAAGCTGGCCAGCGAGGTGGGAAATGGAACATGTTTGTAAGAAAGAGTTTGATTAAGTGAGTTAATAAAGTGTAGTTTGTAGAGATGGTGCAGTTAAGGTAAAACCCAAACCCGAAACAAAGTATTACCTGCTGTGCCCAACGCGGTCGGGTTCTGAAACTACACGGCGTCCCCCCCTCTGCTGCAGCTGCTGGAGTGGATCCGCCGCACCACCCCGTGGCTGGAGAACCGCACGGCGGAGCAGACCATGCGCGCCATGCAGCAGAAGCTGGAGGACTTCCGGGACTACCGGCGCATCCACAAGCCGCCGCGCGTGCAGGAGAAGTGCCAGCTGGAGATCAACTTCAACACCCTGCAGACCAAGCTGAGGCTGAGCAACCGGCCCGCCTTCATGCCCTCTGAGGGCAAGATGGTGTCGGTGAGGAGGCTTCCACCAACGGGCCGAGATGCTGCCGCGAGCTGCTCCCGTTCTCCAAATTTGACGAGGTCTCGCTCTCTCTCTCTCGCTCTCTCTCTCTCTCCACCAGGACATTGCCAACGCCTGGAAGGGTCTGGAGCAGGTGGAGAAGGGCTACGAGGAGTGGCTGCTCACCGAGATCCGCCGCTTGGAGAGGCTGGATCACCTGGCCGAGAAGTTCAAGCAGAAGTGCTCCATGCACGAGTCCTGGACCGGAGGTGGGGCAGCTGGCGGATGGGTGCATGGCGAGCAAATTCTCTGTGTGAACGTCTCGGTGCGACTCCCTTTTAACGAGGCGAGGCGCTCTCTGAATGCCCGGGGGGGAAGGAAGTGAAAAGCTAAGATCAAAACGGTGCGTTCCAGGGAAGGAGGACCTGCTGTCCCAGAAGGACTTTGAGTCGGCCTCCCTGATGGAGATCAGAGCCCTGATGAGGAAGCACGAGGCCTTCGAGAGCGACCTCGCCGCTCACCAGGACCGAGTGGAGCAGATCGCCGCCATCGCCCAGGAGCTCAAGTAAGTGTGTGTGTGTGTGTGTGTGTGTGTGTGTCTGTGTGTGTGTCTGTGTCTGTGTGGAGGAGTAACAACCGCGGTCCGTCGTCTCCTCCTCCAGCGAGCTCGACTACCACGATGCCGCCACGGTCAACGCCCGCTGCCAGGGCATCTGCGACCAGTGGGACAACCTGGGGACCCTGACCCAGAAGAGGAGGGACGCACTGGAGGTACAACGCTGGAGGATGCAACAGTAAAATGGTTCTTATGGGGGGGGGGGTTAGCAGGAAGTGATTCAGTTCCACTTCCTGTGCGTCCGCAGCGTGTGGAGAAGCTGTGGGAGACCATCGACCAGCTTTACCTGGAGTTCGCCAAGAGGGCGGCGCCCTTCAACAACTGGATGGACGGAGCCATGGAGGACCTGCAGGACATGTTCATCGTCCACAGCATCGAGGAGATCCAGGTGGAGGATGCGGACGCACGCTGCTTCACTTGAATACATCTTGACCGCGTGCACGTTTTCTAACTCGGACCCCGCTGCGCCTTTTCAGAGCCTGATCACCGCTCACGACCAGTTCAAGGCCACGCTGCCCGAGGCCGACAAGGAGCGCATGGCCACCATGGGCATCCACAGCGAGATCCTGAAGATCGCCCAGACCTACGGCATCAAGCTGTCCGGCATCAACCCCTACACCAACCTCTCCCCGCAGGACATCAGCACCAAGTGGGACACCGTGAGTTAAATCCCGTTTCCCCCCCCCCCCCCCCCCCCCCCGCGCCGCCCCCGCCGCCGAAGAGCTTCCTGTGACGCGGCTGTGCATCGGCTCTGCTGCAGGTGAAGCACCTGGTTCCCCTCCGGGACCAAATGCTGCAGGAGGAGGTCGCCAGGCAGCAGGCCAACGAGAGGCTGAGGCGCCAGTTCGCCGCCCAGGCAAACATCATCGGACCCTGGATTCAAACCAAGATGGAGGTACAGAACTAAAAGAAAACACAATCCAGGCAACTTTTTACATGTTTTTTTTATTACAATGGGGACAATAATAGTGGAAAAGTATAAAAATACACAGATACATCCCCCCCCCCCCCCCCCTGCAGGAGATCAGCCACGTGTCCGTGGACATCGCCGGCTCCCTGGAGGAACAGATGAACAGCCTGAAGCAGTACGAGCAGAACATCATCAACTACAAGTCCAACATCGACAAGCTGGAGGGAGACCACCAGCTGAGCCAGGAGTCCCTCATCTTCGACAACAAGCACACCAACTACACCATGGAGGTACGGCAGCCAGCCCCCCTCCCCCCTCCCCCTTTCAGTCCGTGAGCCTCAAAGTGACCCCCCCCCCCCCCCTCCCCTTGTAGCACGTGCGCGTCGGCTGGGAGCAGCTCCTCACCACCATCGCCAGGACCATCAACGAGGTGGAGAACCAGATCCTGACCCGCGACGCCAAGGGCATCAGCCAGGAGCAGCTCAACGAGTTCAGGGCCTCCTTCAACCACTTCGACCGGGTGAGGCCCACTGGGCGAAAAAAAAAAGATGGGAGCTTCTGTTTTGATCTTCTTAAACGTTGCAAGTGAATCACGCTTTGCTTCACGCAGAAGAGAAACGGCATGATGGATCCGGACGACTTCCGCGCCTGCCTCATCTCCATGGGTTACGACCTGGTGAGCACAACACGCACAGGTTCAGGATGGGTGTTTAGAAAAGCCCCCCTCCCCGCACGTCTGACCTGAGCCCCCCCCCCCTCCGTCCCCCGACAGGGCGAGGTGGAGTTTGCTCGCATCATGACCCTGGTGGACGCCAACAACACGGGCGTGGTGACCTTCCAGGCCTTCATCGACTTCATGACCCGCGAGACGGCCGAGACCGACACGGCCGAGCAGGTCATGGCCTCCTTCAAGATCCTGGCCTCGGACAAGGTGAGCGCCAACGGAGGGCCCCCGCCTTTCACGCCGCGCCGCCGCTCAGACATTGACCCCCCCCCCCCCCCCTTTCTGTCTCCTCCCCCCCTCCAGAACTACATCACGGTGGACGAGCTGCGCAGGGAGCTGCCGCCCGATCAGGCCGAGTACTGCATCAGCCGCATGACCAGGTACATCGGGGCCGACGGCTCCACCGGCGCCCTGGACTACATCTCCTTCTCCAGCGCCCTCTACGGGGAGAGCGACTTGTAGACCCCCCCCCCCCCCGGCGCCCCGCCCCCTTCTGACGAGGGAGGAGCAAGCGACGAAACCCCTTCCGCTGTCCTTCTGTGCTAGCAGTTTGTTTCCCCTCAAATCTTTCCTTTATTTTCCCCCAACCCCCACCCCCTCCTGCTCTCCCCCCTCCCCCTCCCTCTATCCCCCCCACTCTCTCTCTCCCTCAGATGACTTATATTTTTAGAAGGGTAATTACAGATGAAAAAGTGATTTAAACACAAAAAGAAAGAAGCCTGTGGGTTGTGTAATTGTGCAGATGCATGCTATGTTGAAGTTTAGAAACAGCGCCTTTGAGTCCTCGACTCGTCCTTAAGTTGCACACACACACCCACGCACACACACACACATACACACACACACCACGTCTCTGGGAGCAGGTCGGGCGCTGTGATGTCACGGAGCTCGTACTTAAAAATAAACACGACAGCACTGTGAAACCCGAAGATCTTAAAGCCCAAAGCTCAGGAACCAGCGCAGGATGAGCGGGAGCACGTGGACGTTAAAATGCACAGAGGGAGCAAAGCACTGTGGGTAAAATAAGGCAAATGAAGAGAGAGAGGGGGGGGCCTTAAGTACGTGTGCGTGAGGCAAGTTAGGGACAAAATAATAAAGAATCAACACTGTAGGGACCGCAGGAGGCCCATGTCAGCGACGAGGGGGGGGGGGGGGGTTTGTTCCCACAGTGAGTCGACTCCTCCGCGTGTGTGTGTGTGGCGGCGACATTTTAATTTCATGTGCTCCATTTTCACTCATTCTGTCCGTCATCACAGACGCAAATACAAGAAAATCACTTTCACACAGTTCCTATTAAAAAAAATAAAAAAAAACTCAACTTGGAATAAAAAAGAAAAAGTACATTACTAAACAGGAGTTGTGTTTTCTTTTCACAAAAAGCACCGTAGTCACTGCGAACGACCACAAAGAAAACCACGCGTGTGGCGGCCTGACCTTTGACCACCGCCTGCCCCCCCCCCCCCCGGCGCGCCGAGGTCACAGGTCGGGGTCGTCGGAGTCCCAGCACAGGTGGGAGGGGAAGTCCAGGCCCCTCTGCTGGGCGTGGCGCAGCCAGCGCTCCTCGTCGCCGCGGTGCGTCAGGAACCGCCGGCCCTTCCGCAGCTCGAACTCCCGGAGGTCACACCACAGCTGGAAGTCCTGTGGGGGGGGGACATTGTGAACTGGGATGCCCCAAAAAAAAAAAAAAAAAAAAAAAACAGCTGACGCACCAGAAGCAACCGACCTGCAGCCACGGGTGCCCCAGCGTCTTCCCCACGCTGAACCGCCGCCGCACCGACACCTGCAGCAGGTTGTTGATGAGACTCACGGCTGCGGAGACAGAGCGAGACATCAGTGTTGTCCTCTGGAGACACCCAGTGGACGACAGGAGGAACGAGATGGCTTTCAAAATGTGGCCGACTGTGGACATGCGGGCGCCCCCCCCCCCCATACCCTCCAGAGAGATGGAGGCCCACGGCTGGCGCGGGTACATGAAGGCGGCGTTGGTGATCTGCTGCCGGATGTCCTCGTCCTCGTTGAAGGGGAAGGTGCCGCTCAGGCTCACGTACATGATGACGCCCACCGACCACATGTCCAGCGAGCGGTTGTAGCCGTTGTTGCTGATCACCTCGGGCGCCAGGTAGGCCGGCGTGCCCACCACCGAGCGCCGGAAGGACTTCTCGCCGATGATGCGGGCGAAGCCGAAGTCGCACAGCTTCACCTTGAAGGGAAAAAAAGGGGGGGGGAAGGGGGGAGAAGTTGCTGAAAGGTATCGAGAAAAGAGGGGGAGGGGGGGGGAGGGGAGGAGAGCCTACCTGAGGAAAAGGGTCGGCGGAGGCCAGCAGCACGTTCTCAGGTTTCAGGTCGCAGTGGGCGACGTGTTTGAGGTGCAGGTAGCGCAGAGCTTCAAGGATCTGCGGCACAGGGGGGGGGGTTACAGACGAGCGCTCGCTCATTGTCAACACGGGGGGAGGGGCGGGGGGGAAAGCGCGCTCACCTGCGCCACCAGGAAGCGCGTGGTGCGCTCGGGGAGGCGGCCGCGCTCGCTGGACAGAATCATCTCCAGCATGTCGCCGTGGAGCTTCTCCATCACCACGAAGACGTACTCGGCCGACTCAAACATCCCCTCCAGCAGCACCACGCCGAGGTGGGACAGATTCTGGGGCCACACACACACACACACACACACACACACATTAGATGTGACAGAGGAAAAGACGCCACGTTGGGCAGCGGGGTAAAAGGCGTACCTGCAGGAAGGCCACCTCGTTCCTCAGCTGCCGCTCCTGTTTGGTGGGGAAACGCGTCTTGTCGATGACTTTGATGGCGACCGGGTGACCCGACGTCCTGTGGGTGCCTGAGGGGACATGGCTTCTATGAGGTCCGTTCTAGTGGGACGCCTGGGAGGCCGTCCCTTAAACCTCTGTGGTAACTGTTCAATAGTAACACTTGAATTAATGGCGTCTGTGTGAAAGGCGACATGGGGAACCGTGTGGTCACCTTTGTACACGACGCCAAACTGTCCGGAGCCCAGCACCTCGTCTGTGGAGATCTGATACACCGAGCTAATTTCCTGCAGCGCACACACACACACACACACTTCAACTCTGACCGACACACCTACGTGGCCAGAATGAATAATGAACCAATGAGGTTAGAGCTGCTCCTCACCACGCCGCCGCTGCATAAGTCTCCGTCTGTGTCATTCACACAGGAAACACAGTCACTTAATAAAACATCCGCTTTTCATGATGCCAGTCTGAAGGTCGTCTGACTCAGTCGTTTACGCAATCCTCGCCACGATAAAATCAATAGAGCTCTTTATTTTCGGCTCACCGCGGCTGTGGTCGCCTCCCCCCCCGCTGCTCGCCACGGGCATCAGGGCCTGGCGGACGGCGCTCTCCCAGGCCGCGCTGCCGTCTCCGGCCAGCACGCAGTACACCAGCGAGGCCGTGACCACCTCCAGGGTGTGGGCGCGGTTGCCCGGCAACGAGGGCACGGCGAGCTGGGCGGGGCCTCGGACCTGCAGCACCTCGGACAGCGCGATCTCCTGCGGAGGAGAGAGTCGGAGCATCAAGGAACATTAAATACTGTTCAGTAGTGACTTCTTTGACTCTTCAAGCACATCCAAACATGAAGTAATAAGCGAATAAGAGCAGTACTGGTGTTACTGGTGGTCCCACCTTGTAGTACTTGGTGCTGCTCTCGTTCTGGTACAGGGTGATGCTCTTCCAGTCCAGGATCCAGTAATGACGTTTCCTCTGGGAACCACGCATGAGGTACAAAGAGGACAGAACATGCAAAGTATGTGTAAGCACTTCACAGCCATGAACACAGTGTGTGTGCGTGTGTGTGTGTGTGCCTCTCACCAGCGTGTCCGTGTCGGTGTGGTGCAGCAGCCACCCCTCCCTCAGGACTCCCCCGGCTCTCTTCTTCGAGTGATGGAGCGACTGGACGAGCCTCATCAGAGGGATGTTGCTGCTGAAGCAGGGACTGACGGAGGGGGGACACGAGACAAGATTTAGGGGGGGAGCCCCTCTGCGCCGCAGTGCCCACTGAGCGCCTCTAGGTGGCAGCAAGCGGCCCACATTCTGGCGGCCCTCTGACCTCATCGGCTCTCGCTGCTCCTCGTCCTCCGTCTCGGGCGCCCGGTCTCCGTCGGAGACGGACATCTCGTCGTCAGAGACGTCCAGCGCCGTCACGCCGGTGAGCAGCGAGTCGGCGTCGTCCGCGTCCGCCGGGGGGCCGCGAAGCTCACCTTCGCTGTGGGACGCCCTCCTCTCCCCGGGACAGTCTCTGGGGACCAGCAGCTCACAGCGCCGATGGCAGTTGAACCTGCAGTCTGAGGAGAAGGTCCCAGGGACAACTTCAGTCAGAAGCTTCCTGCTCTGGGCCCAACCCTCCGTGTGAGGATGAGTTTTTAATAGAACCGTGGATTCAGGATTTGGACTCTTTAACTTAAGGGACATAACATCCCAACCCCGTCCACTGAGGAGGACCATGGCATGGAGCTAGAAGAGAAGACCTTCCTGCCTTCAATGTCGTTGGGATTGAACTAAATGTGATGTTTCAAAGGGTGGGATTTGGTTCTTTTATACAGGCCGCTAGCCGTTTCCCCCCGTTCGCAGTCTTTGTGCTAAGCTAAGCTAATCCCATGGAGCATCCCTTTAACTCCTGTTTCTAAAACTACCAAAAACTGATGCCATTGGGGTCAAGATCTGCTCTTCATAGCAGGACCTAAAGGTGCCCCCCCCTACCTGAGCACTGCAGCCCTTGCCTGAAGAGCCCTTTGAGCAGCCGGTGGCAGTGCTGGCACACGGTGGGCTTGGTGTAGCTGTGGATGTGGAAGGTGTGAGGCACCTGAGCCCCGCCCAGGTCGCCGCAGCCAATCCCCAGCCAGACGGGGGGCTCGGCCCAGGACACGGGCCTGGAGGACGGCTTGGACATGCTGATCTGGGGGGGGGGGGGGGGGGGGGGGGGCAGACGGACGGACGGTGAGGAAGGAAAACGGAAGCTGGTTTCTTAGCGGCGGCGTCCGTCGGGCCGTACCTCCTCCAAGCTGCCCCCCGCCTGATTGGACAGCGAGTGCGTCCGGGGCCGGCGGGGCGGGAACAGCGAGAGGCTGGTGCTGACCTGGCGCCGCGCGCGGCTGCAGTCGTTGGTCAGCAGGAAGGCGCAGCGCTTGTGGAAGTCCAGTCCGCAGCCTGGGGAGACACGACGGGAGGCGACTCAAACGACAAATATCCCCCCACCTCCTTCTCCTCCTCCTCCTCCCTCCCCTTCCCCCTTTTTACCGTCGCACTTCAACCCCTGGCGGACGAGGCCCCACAGCATCTCTCCACAGTGGTGGCAGAAGGTGGGGGTCCGGTACGAGTGGACCACCAGGGCGTGGGGGCGGGTCCTCATCTCGGTCACCGACGCCGATCCTGAGTCGAGGGGGAAGGAGGAGAGACGGCGACACACAGTCAGCGCCGCGGGTCGAAAGGGTGAGAAATACACTTTGTAGACCCCCCCCGCCCCCACCCCCACCCCCCCATGAAGGATGACACTGGTTCTCCTGTGGTCCGACCTGCGATGATGACCTCGATGAAGTCTCCGTCCTGCAGCTCGTCCTCGTCCGTCAGGCGAAGCAGCCGCTGCTCCGAGGACGGCTGGTGTCTGAAGAGGAGGGTCTTCTCCCCGACGCCGACCACGCTGCAGTCTGGAGCCTGAACACACACACACACACGCACACACACACACACGCACACACACACGCACACAGCCAACCAAAAGAAAGAAAAGAAAAGGAGACGATTCAGTAGGAGACTCTGCAGAACACTTCTGTGGACCAACGACCTAGTTTTGCTCGGCATCAAAAGACGACACGTGGCACGGTGCATCATGGGAGTCTTCCAGAGGAAGGTTGGGGAGGGAAAGGATCCCCCTGCAACATCACCACTCACGGTGGGAGTGTATTCCTGCAGATGTATTGTAGAAAAGTACTTTTGTAAAAGGATGCAATGTAAAACGTGGTGTGTGTGTGTGTGTGTGTGTACAGAGAACGCACACACACACACACACACCGAGAGCTGACCTTCTGCATGGAAACTTGTAAGCGTGTGTGTGTGTGTGTGTGTGTGTGTGCGAGGCAGCAGGAGCAGACGCTGTGGTTGGAAACTTAGCGTCGCGCTGTGCGACCACAGAGTTCCTGCAGCCGAGGAGACCAAACACCTGCAGCCTCCTGGTCCGACCTCAGCCGCCAGGGCCCGGCTGGCTGCAGATCCAGAGCGCGATTCAGCCGCCGTGAGCCCACTTCCTGACTCCCCTGCATGAGGGGGGGGGGGGGGGGGGGGGGAGGGGGGTCCCGAAACACTCAAACACTTCGCACGAGGCGGTAAAAACTCATGATGGATGAAACGACCAATAAATGATCCCGCCTTGTTAAATCTGGTGTGTAAAGATTGGGGGATTCAGAAGAAACTGACCATTTTCCCATCATGCACCACGGGACCCTTCTCCTCCCACCCGAGGCCTTACCTTGCGCTCTATGATCTCCGCCGCCAGCCTCTTGGCGTGGCGGTAGCTGCGGTTGCCGGCGGGGACCCGGACCACCTCCCTGAAGAGGCCGAGCTGGAACTGGACCAGAGCCGGCGCCGAGAGGCCGGTGGGACTGGGGGGGGACGCTGCGGACATGGAGGACGCCTCCCGTGGCAGCATGGGACGAGTCTGTGGACGAGCAGGGAGGGTTTTACGGGGTTCAGGCAAGACACGGGTCACCCGCTGAATTTAAGCTGGTGCAGAGCGGCGCCTGCACCAGCTTAAATCTAGCGGGTGACCCATTTAGAGACAAGTTCACCGCATCCTGATCTCATTCACTCTGCAGGTTACTACTCTGATGCCTCGGCTGTTTCGGTTTGCTTTCCCATTAACGAAAAAAAAAAAGCAAACATCTGGAAACACTTGCTGTCGCTCACCTGGCGCCTGTGGAGCTCCGTCTGTGACCTCTGTGTGTGACCTCTGTCTGTGACCTCTGTGTGTGACCTCTGCGTGTGACCTCTGTGTGTGACCTCTGCGTGTGACAGGTGGACGGCTGCTGCTGCGGCCTCTCGACGTGCGCTCTGCTGCGTCGGGTTTCCTCTCCGCGGGGCTCGTCCATCCGAGGCAGGAAGTCTCTCTCTCTCTCTCTCTCTCTCACACACACACACACACACACACTCTCTCTCTCACACACACACACACACACACACACTCTCTCTCTCTCTCTCTCTCATGTGGGGAAGCTGCACACAGTTTACGCCCCTTCAGTCAGTCATTCAGTGGAGAAACAAAATGTACAGAGAGACGGAAACGGTTTGAAAAGTTTTTGAGAGAGTTTGTATTTATTGAACATTTTTTGATAAAATCCAGGTCGACCCTTTCACAATAAGATCCGTCGCAATCACCAGCGCTGCAGGAGGTGGTCTCAAGCCCCCCCCCCCCCCCATCCCTCCCTCCCTCCCTCCCCCACCACCACGCGGGGGTCTGAGTCACTGCGCTGATCTCCTCAAATATCAGAGGGGCATCGGAGAAAAAACAATCGCATTTGTGTGTTTAAACTTTGGTTTTGTTTCATTTGCTCAGCTGTTGAAATCATTGTTTTATTCATGTTCGCGTAGTTATTGAACTAAGCGGGGGGGGGGGGTTCAGGAGGCTTAGTGTTGGCCTTTGTGAGGAGAGGAACTCGCAGGGAGGAAAAAGGGAGTTTTCTAGAACTTTAAATAGTTGTTTTTAATCTACAACGCGGGACACAGTTTACATACATTACAAAGGATCATTCTTCTAATGAGACCGAGGAACATTCTGTTGGTGCTGGTCACGTTTTGGTGGAGTTTGCAAACACAAGAAGAAAAACAAAAACAGAAAAAAAGATCCAGTGTAAAAGTCTCCAGACTCCAAACATTCAAATGACGAGTTTCCAGTACTTTCCACGTGAGAGCTGAGGCCTAAAAACAGGAAAGGTACGACATTGGGTTTCATACAGAAATGTCACACATTCACATCATAAACAACCTGCATGGCCCCTTTAAATGGATTTGACTCTGACCAGCAGGCGGCGCAGTGGAGACCTAAAGGTCACATTGTCATCAAAGTGCAGTGGAACAGATTAGAACGAGTCCTTTTTCCAAAAGACACATTTAAAATATTGAGGTACTAAATGTATCAGCATGTGTTTTTTTGTTTTTTTTACACAATTGACTACGTGTGCATTTCTATGTCTCCTCTCATCTTTCCTTCTTTCACTTCCTCTCCTTCTCATCGCATTTTCTACAACTTCAACGTCTATGACCCAGCAGTGTAAACAGAAAAGAAGAGAAAGGGCTCTATATACAAAGAAAGACGATTCAAATAATTTAAAACTGTATATACATACAAAGAACAACCCAAGAAGGCAGAAAGTGAGGTTTGAACGGTTGGTGCCTCCTGGCTCCTTTAGGACGGACGCTGCGTCATGCTACTGGTGGAATATACGCCGTGCGTTGGGCCGCCTCAGGGTTCTAGTGAGCAGCAGCATGCGGAGTCACGTAACTCTGTAGTGACGGATGGCGGCGGTTTGTACAGCGACTCGCAGCGTGACCTTTAGTGCAGGAATGACTTGTTCTCTAAAAAAACAAAAAAAATATGCTGCAGGTGCAAGTGTTTGATCTCGCTTGGAGCTACGAGTGTGTCGGTCGGGTCGAACCCAGCCGCAAGCAGCCTCTCCTCGAGGGGGGGGGCGCCTCCCGCCTCCGACTAGCCAATCAGGGAGCTGCGTCTGGATAGGTCCACGTTGCTGGCGCTCAGTCCCCTGCAGTCCGACAGGCCGGAGTTCGCTTCCTGAAAACCGATCCGAGTTGGGTTAGAACTGCTGTTGGACAGCGTGTGGGAGCAGGTCAGCAGGTCAGCATCAGGAAACTATGCAATTAACTCTAAAATCACTGCATTGTTATTAAATACAATGTAATATGGAAGTGTTTCTAACATCTACTCTTACTGCAGAATAACATATATGACATATATGATAACAACAACAACAATACCTGTGTGGTCTCCTCAGTGCTCTTGTTGAGGAAGTTGAGGGAGCTCGCTCTCTTCATTCTGAGCAAAACCAAAACCATCATTACAATAATTAAAAGAATATCAGAAATATTAAAAGGCAAATGTCAAACACAAAGCTCCTCAAATGTGAGGAATCGTTTGGTAACTGTATAAAAATGTCAACTTGTTAAAAGGATGTATTTCTACGTGACCTCGAGTTCTTTCATTTGGACTAAATTGTATCACAGTAACAGAAGAGTCATCTCACCCCGGGTTGCGGGGCTCCTGCGGCCCGCTGCCCTGCAGCTTCTTCACCAGCATCTCGCTGCTCCTCCTCAGAGCGTCGCGAATCTTCCCGAAGGAGCCGCTCCGACGCAGAGACCCGTTTCCGTCCTGAGGAGACGGAAAAAAAAAACGCCGCGTCAGCGCTTAACGGAGACGTTTAGCTCACGGGGGGCTTTGGGACGAAGGAGTCACTGACCCCGTTCCACTCGGCCGAGTCGTCCCCCTCGCCGTCCCCCCGCTGGCCCCCTGGTCCGTTATTTCCTTCCCTGCTGTGTCGCCTGTCTCCTCCTCCTCCTCCTCCTGCCCCCCCGTCCTTCAGCAGCTCCACCACCTTGCTCTGGTTGATGGCATCGATCCCCTGAGAGAGAAAAGGAGAGTCATAGGAATATTACACAAATGTACCGACACACACACACACACACACACACACACACACACACACACACACACACACACACACACACACACACACACACACACAGGCAGTGACTCCGCCCCTTTGTGTTGCACCTGTTTACGGGACTTGCTGCCGCACTCCTCCAGGGTCTCTGCGGCCTCCAGTTTCCCTTGACGACGGTACAACGCGCCCAGGCTCTTCAGGGTTGTGTTCACGGTGGGGCTGCAACAAAATAACATGTTTTGATCTACTTTTTAACCCGATGTTACAGTAACTCCAGGTTTGGGGGTTTGTACCGTCTAAATATTCCAGACAGACTGAAAGCTGCTTCATGGCGTGGTTTCATTTTTAAGCGAAACAAACCGGGAGAAGTTGGGAGCGTGGTCATCGTGTGCCTCCCTCACACGATACAGGACGTGTAACAGCCTCCCAGGGTCATTTCCACAGAGAGCACACACTCAAAAACACATCACTGCTGTATTTAGTACAATTAAACTTAAGCGTGCGACCCACCTGTCCACTTTGCAGGCCTTGTACCAGCTTCCATACTCCACGTAGGGCCCGGAGTCCCTGCGCTTCCCCTGATGAGACACAGCGAGGACAGCGGGGGACACGGTGGGGATGAAAGGAGGCCGAGAGCCGAGTGGCAGACATTAACATATTAAACAGCCTATTGAAAATGTCCTCGAGGTCATTTTGCACAGCCAGCGGTTCTCCGTCAGCCTCATTTCGCTGCTCAGCTCCGTTTCCATAATAAGCTGCCCTGCAGTCATAGGGAAAAAAAACAGGTCCAGTGGAATGACTGACCTTGCTCTCCTCTCTCTCCTCTGCGTGCATCCAGATGGGCTTGTTGTCATCTGCAACGGGACAAAAGAACCAGACAAAAGCTGTTTGACACACAGGAGCAGTGTTGGGAGGCTGCACTGAAAATATAATATATATAATAGATTTTCCCAGAATCCCTGTAACGGCCCAATGCTTCTGTAAATTCCGGGCCGGGCATGTGAGCGCTTTAGGGTTTGAGCCGCTGCGTACGCTGCAGTGACAGAATAATCCTCTGACCTTCAGAGGGAAAGGGGTGTGGCCAGATAAAATAAAAAATGCAGCAGAGGAATCCAAGATCTATTTATTCTTCCCAACATTCTGATAGAACAGAACGTTGTAGATTGGTTCTTGGCCGTACTCACTGTTGACGGATCCAAACTCCTTCTCGTGGGCTCTGGTCAGGATCTCCTTGTACAGACACTCTGCATCCTTGAACTTGCCCTGCTTCAGGTAGCACGTGGCCTGAGGAGAACCAACGGGGCCAAACACCAATCATCACGTGGTCACATGTCTGCGGTGGAAGCAGCACACTGACAGAAGGCCAGGAAGCATTTTGTCCCCACCAGGTTGTTTTTGGTCTTGGCCACGTTGGGGTCGTCGGCCCCCAGCTTGGACTCGTAGATCTCCAGCGCCCGCCTGTAGTAGTACTCCACCTCGTCGTACTTGCCCTGGTTCTGGCACAGCAGGGCCAAGTTGTTCAGCTGCTTGGCCACATCTGGGTGGTACTTCCCCAACACCTGGATGTGACAGATCCCCCCCCCCCCCTATCAGGCACGGACTTCCTTCTCCGTCTGTGTGGAGGGGCGCTCGGTGGCGCGGGTCCTCACCTTCTCTCTGATCTCCAGCGCTCTCTTGCAGAGAGGCTCCGCCTCCTTGTACTTGCCCCTCTTGCCGTACAGGACGGCCAGGTTGTTGAGGGTGGCGGCCACGGCCGGGTGGTCCTTGCCCAGCGTCTTCTCCCTGATGGCCAGCGCGTCATTCAGGAGGTGAGCCGCCTCTTTGTACTTGTTCTGATCCCTGGAGGACGCAACGGAGCCACAGCAGGGGATTAGAAAACCTGTGGATTTGAACCCTCCTCCCCCCTCCCCCTCCGGAGCCCCCACCTGTACACCAGGGCCAGGATGTTGAGCATGGTGGCCACGTCGGGGTGGTCGTGTCCGGACGTCTTCTCCAGGTCCTCCAGGGCCTGTTTGCACAGCGGCACGGCCACCTCGTACCTGCCCTGCGAGGCGTACTGGATCACCAGGTTGTGGAGCGTCCTCAGGCGAGCCGGGATCTCGTAGCCCCCCTGCTGGGCGGCCGCCTCCCCGCTGGGCTGAGCTGTGAGAGAGCGGGGAGGAGGCCAGTCAATCTTCTTTTCTCAAGGTGTGAGTGTGAAGAATCCAGATACAGGACTTTTAAATATGTGGGTACGTGTTAGAATTATAAAAACAACAATAATAATAAAAAGGCTGCTGCCGGCGTCACACCTGGTCCCTGGTCATCGTCGTTGGGGAACAGGTCATCCAGGCTGTCCTTTGAAGTGTCTCCCCCCCCCCCGCCGGAGGAGGAGCTCTGGCTCTTCTCCTCCGAGGGCGAGACGTCGTCGTCGAACTTCTTGATCTGGTTCATGAACTCCAGGTGCTTCTTCTCCTCCTCCAGCTGGGCGACGCTCTGCTCGCTGCGCTGCAGCTTGTGCTGCGTCCCGGCCAGCTCGTCCCGCAGCCACTGGTTCTCCTGGCACAGGCGCCGCACCTGGGCGCGCAGCTTCTGCTTCTCCGACTCCACGGCGCTCAGGTGGCTCGACAGAGCGATGATCACCTGGGGCCGAAATGGGGAAGATGCTTCAGTTTTCCCTTCGAAAAGCCTCCTCCCCCCCACCCCCCCAAAACGGTGAGCACTCACCTGCGCCTCCCCCAGGCCCAGCTCGATGGCCTCCATGCTCTTGCGGAGCAGGCCGGACTTCTCGTGGGCGGCGGGGGGCTGGGTGCAGTCCAGCAGCGAGTTGAGGAGCTGGGCGTGTTCGCCGCGCAGCGTCTCCAGGCCCTGCACCACGGCCTTGGTGTTGAGGACGATCTCATCCTGGCTCAGTCGCTCCGGGGGTTCTTCGCGTGGATACACCATAGCGGACATTGCCTGGATTCACGCACACTGCAGGAGGGGCGAGAGAGAGAAGAAGTGGAACGTGAGAGGGACGCTATAAAATGAGTATGGTCTCCAAAGAAAATGGGCCTCACGGATAAATGGATACATACAGCAACACGCTTGGTTCCCAATACGTATAAATACATCTCACAGCTGTAAACAGAGCCAGGCCGATCGGCATGACGTCACTTCCTGAGCGTGCAGCAACCGGCTGGAAATGTAACCCTCCTGCTTCGATGGTGGAGGCGCACCTGTTCTCCCCCCCCCCCCTCCCTTCCTCCCGTCTTTCACTCAGCCATCCTCCTCCTTCTCCCCCTCCTCCCGCCCCGTCCGCCTCACACACACACACACACTGCAATGCACCATTATCCAAACGTCCTCTTAAAATGCAGCTAATGCAGAAAGGGGAAACCTGACAAAAGGTACAAAACAAAGAGCATCCCGAAATGAACGTCCCGCTGATCCAGGCATATTTAACGTGGCCATTTTAAGGCATCAATGAATAACGGAGCCGGTGGATGCTCGAGGCCTCGCGCCCCGGGAGGAGGCGGCGGATCGATCAAGGTGACCCGACAACCGCAGAGCCCCGTTCGGAATGGGGCCAAAGCCGCGACACACGACGCGCGCAATGATCGCCATCGTTGAAACGTGTGGATCTGTTAGTAAACACCGCAGGCCCGCGCGCCAACACGTTACACAACACGCACACACAACACACGCACACCGATGCGCGGCACCGGCCTCCATCTGCACACTCGATCACGTCCACAGATAAGATTAGGATATCGATATATATATATTTTTTAATAGGTGCGGTTTTATTAAGAGAAACCTTTGCGAGTGGTGACACCGTCACGGACCCCGCCGAGGACGCAAGGTTTCCTTCGACATCTTTCCATCCTTTTATTTAAAAACTAAGTAACGTTATTTCAGGCTTATTTAAGTAGTACTCGTCTATACGGTTACCGTCATCGATGATAAGGGCGATGCTTTGCGTCCCCTCGAACAAAGCGGCAGGACAATGTTGTGATGCTCCAGACAGCGCAGCGTTAAGTCGACTGGGCAGCCTTCGTGCGAAACAAACAGCTTCCGGCCGCGTTTTTTCAAAATAAAACCACTACTGCGTTCAGAGTAGTGGGGAGATGTCGAACACATCAAAGCGGCTTATCGGAGAACACGGAGTGACACCCGCGAAACGGAAATGCATTCGGGATAACGTCATTTAGCACCGCGCGCTAACGCCGGCACGCTAACATTTAACGTTAAAGCCCAATTCAAAGTTGGCTGGAACGTTACTTTGAAGGAAGCCACTAACGGTCGTTGCGTTGCACTGCCGTCGGGTCACCGGTCTTGTTAATTCCACGCTACTCGCGTGTTCCCGGCCCCCACACCATAGGGTTTAGTTTAATACGATTACTAAAGGTTAACGCTAGATAACAGCGGACTTGGCGTGTCCTAACGGTAATTAACGGTAATTATCTCCTGCTCCACCTTAACTCACCCGGGATGTCACTCTCGAGGCCGGGCAGAAAGGAGCTTAAATGTGCCGGTAATGGCTGGTCATCCCCTCGGAATCAATGAAACAGCGGCGCTATCGTGGATGCGATTCAAGTGTTACAATTGGGAGACGAAAAATGGCTGTTCTCCCAGAATCCGACAACCGAAGATGAAACGGAACATTGAGATGAATCCGCTTGGCCGTTTTCCAAGCGGGGCGGGAAATAATGTCGCGCATGCGTGTAGTCCAAGTGATGCTCACTGCTAGCCTCTGATCGATTAGCATCTGCTACGGGCCCGATGTCCAGCGTTAAAGGGGATTAAAAAATATACATTATTGTTATAACTCATTGTCGACAAGTACATCAATTAACCGGGTTTTATTCCTAACAGGATGTAGGTGGAAGTGCAGCCTCTTGCTGAGCTTACACTCTTTGTAGTGTGTAGTCAGCAGAGGCCCCAAACGGACACCAAAGGGTATCAGGTTAAGGAAAGGCCCCCCTGTGTACCACACACCTGCTAAACAAGTTATACCACGGATCATACTGGTTAATGCTCTGTTTAAAAAACCCTGTTATTCATCTGATCAGTAGCTTTTGGCATCGCTATTTTGTTAATTAAAATGTTTTAATTTTTGGCGCATAATTGTTGTCTGACTAAAGGGTTTAATTTTTCTCTTTTGTCCAATCTTTTTTTTTTTTAGATCAAAACACTGGTCATTAAAATAGTCTTACAAATCAGGAATATTTTTTTATTTAAAAAAACCAAATGAAACAATGAACACTTGAACTTTTCATCCCACATTTGTTTGATTGACAAACACAATCATGAAAAAGCAGGACTACAAAACAGGTCAAATTAAGAAAAGAACCAAAACTAGAATACAATATAACAAGTACTATCTGATATATACAAGCGTTAGATTGTGTTATAGTTATAGGCGAAAGGCAAACAAGCCGAAGAAACAATGGCAATGTGCAAAAAACACTCTGTCCACAAGCTTATGGCGCTCTGCACGGAGAGGAAATCTACTGCCATCGCGGGCGAGTCCCGTTACCGTGACGACAGGCGGGCCAAATGGACAGCTCTTGAGTCAATTGGGACAACATCATTTCGGATGACTTTAGAAGGCTAAGCTTGTGGATGCCCACCGTCATCATCATCATCCTCATCATCAGGAGGAAGGTGGAGAGACGAGACGCTGCGGACCACTGACGGCGGAACCGTCGTCACGTGACAACCGGCGCTCTGCCACGGACGACGTGAGGAGCAGCGCGCGGGCCGGAGGAGGGACGGGAAGCGATGAAGGCAAAAGCTCCTCCAAACATTGAAATGACGACGAGGGGACGCTGATGTGTCACTGACCCACAGATCCATCCGGGCCACGAGCGCCACTCCTGTACAGTGAAGTTTTGGCAGTGATTTTGTTTTTAGTGCTGCTCTTTTTTTTTTTTTTTTTTGGTGCGGAATAGTTTAAGCTCAGAGACCAGGGAGTCAGCTGACCTTTGACCTCTGCGGGAGGCTGCATCAGTAAACGGGGACTTGACACCATTTAGGTAAAGTTCACATCATAGCAATAATTTGACTAACATTACTACAAGGCAAAGAGCTTTTTTTAAACTTTCATTAAAGCCTCCTTGGTTACAGTGTAAAAAAAACATCTAAATCCATTTATACGTTTTTGATCTTTTTTTTCATATCTATTTTCTTTCCGGATTTAAAAACACAGAACCTTTCATAATAAAACCTTATTGTAAAAACGATTTCAGAGTTGTCACCAACGACTTCAATAAAGGATCGAAACACGTCACAATAAAAGCTGTTACGATGATTAAAGTCAATTAAGTTTGGTTCATCCACAGTAAATCCTGCACCTGGATACGTCCATCTTATATTTACACTACGGGTTCCCCCTCTTGACCTGTTGGACTAGAACAAACTCAACATTAACATTTTTTGTTAGACAATTTGGGAAACTAAACCTTTGTGTTTCTGACCAACCAACCACTTACGTCCAATGCTCTCATTTCAGCTCAGTTTAAAGGCTGTTTTCTTGCTTGTTTCCCTGTTTGGCTCTTTGGGGCTCAGCATGGAAATGGCTGCTTTAAACATGTGGTTGTGGAGGTGTGGGCTGGATCATGTTTTTATGTGGATATACGCGTGTACAGTAACCCAAAGGAATAGCTCATGTGTAGAAGCAGCGCAATCCTCAACTCTTAATGCATCCTTTGAATATTCATTGATAGTAATTAGTGGCAAATACAGAAAGTTGCACTTTTATTCCTAGAAGCGTCTCTTCGGGCGTCGCCCCTCGCTGTGGTCGGTTTTCGGGCCCAATGACACAACGTCTGGAGACGCCTGGAAGCAGCCCACGTAAACAAAACCCCATACATTCAAATGTGTGAAAGTACTTGGTCGGTGGATTGACGCGCCGAACCGAAGCAAGCGCGTAACAGGCGGACAACGAGTCGAGTCGTAACACTGACGTCCGGACACAAGTATAAAAACAAAACAAAAACAACAACAACAAGCAGTTCAAAATCGGGACGTTGGCATCAACACTGTTAAAAGAAATAAAAACAATACTTTCCTAATACTTTACTGGCCGACGATGTTTCAGTTCAGCCGTCAAAACCACTCACACGTGGAGCCAAAACGCTCGACTTTCCTCTAAAAAAAAAAAAAAAAAGTAAAAAAAAAAAAGGAAGTTATCAAGGAAGACTGAAGAGAAACAGATTTTAGTAATCAGGATCAAAAAGGTCTCCTCTGCCAAACACCGACGTCACATGCAAGCCCCTGTTGTCCGGCACATGAGGGGTGGAAGCGTGTGGGTTTCTGTTTTTTTGTGTGTGTCAAGGGGGGGCGGAGGTCAAGGGTCGGACATTGAGAGGTTGAAATCAATGTGCCGTTGCATGCTGTTGCATGTTCCATAGAACGGAAACGTAAATGGCAGTTAGATAATAAACTTGTGCTCTGGGCCCCTTTGTAAACACACACACACACACACACACACAAACTGTACATTCACGTGTGCATGCACACACACAAAAGGGGCATTAAAGTGACTAGTAACAACGCCGCACCCCCAACACCACCACCACCCTCCTCCTCCTCCACCCTCCTCTTCTAAAGAGAAACCAGACGGCTGCAGCTTGAATGAATGAAAATAAAAGGGAAAAAAAGCCCAGCCACCCGACGCCTTCCCTCAGATGGCGGGGTGCTGTGAGGGTGCCGACGTGTTGGAGGAGGGTCGAAGGTCGAGTCGGGGTCAGAGGAGCCCCCAGCCCCCCCTCGCTCCCCCACCTAAGATGGCGGCTTGCTGTAGCCGAAGAGTCCGACGGGTAGGTACTTGACGTGAGTGGGCCACTGGGCGGCCAGCTGGAAGAACTTGACCTCGTTCCACTCCACGCCGTCTATGGACACTGAGGGTGGGGGGGAAGAAAAAGAACGCAGCTGAATGACAGAATGAGAAAAGATGCACAGATCACGACCCTTTGTGGTTGTGCGCCCCCCCCCCCCTCCCCCCTGGCGTTCCCGGAGAATAGCGGGCGCTGGGCTACCTTTCAGGATGGTCTGCTGCTGCTTGGCGGAGCAGATGAGCCGGCTGATGCCCTCGATGACCTGGCTCTTCGAGTCCACGTCCTTCTCCTTGGGCTTCTTCCCCAGGAAGATGGTGGGGACTGAAAAGGGGGGGGCCGTTAAAGGAGATCAGTTAAAAAAATGCGTTTACCCGGGAAGGAGGTGGACCCTCACCCTTCTTGTTCTTCTCCTTGGTGACCACGGTCATGGCCATGGTGCTGACCTGCGCCTGCGGCTCGCTGCCCCCCTCCCCCGGCAGCCTGCTGACCTGCAGCGAGCGGAAGGCGCTCTTCAGCGTGTTCTTGCAGCCCGTGTCGCGGCGCTCGCCCTCCCGCCGCTTCTCGGCCAGCGAGGCCAGCCAGTAGTCCACCTGCAGGCCGATGGCGTCCACGCCGTGAGACATGCTGGGGCTCCTGGGGGTCGGAGGGGGGGGGGGGGTCATCAGTAAGATAAAGAGAATGAAGTGCGGGAGAGAAAGAAGGCGGGAGGCCGGTCTCACCCTTGTGCCGTCTGGACGCTGCCCATGGAGGGGGAGGAGGGGGGCGTGGCCGCCTCCTTAATCATCCCCGTGGGGGAGCCGTGGGAGGGGGGCGACGTGGAGGGGACGGCCAAGCTCGCCGCCACGCCCTCTTCGCCGTCTCCTTCAGGAAGAAAAAAAAAAAGCGTCAGCGCAATCGGCGGGAAGCGAGTTCGTCAAAGCGAGATTCCAAAACACTCACCGGTCGGAGAGGGACCCGACTCGACGAGGCCCACCTTCACCACCTGGGAAACAACAACATCAATAATCAATAATCAATAATCAACGATAATAATAATTAGATCTCTGCTGGCGAGCGAGAGGAGGGACGTCCTACCCCGATGAAAGGGATGAACTTCTGGTAGGAGTCTTCATCTCGCCTGGAATAAGAAGGGAGAGATCAGAGTAAACACACACACCATGCACATTACCCTGTGTGTGTGTGTGTGTGTGTGTGTGTGTGCGGCGTCTGCACTCACGTCCTGTGCTTGCAGGTCAGCATGGCCTCGGCAATGGGCAGCTGGTGCGTCACCGTGGCGCCGCTGATGTACTGGGAGATTCTCGCTGCGACGTCCAACTGATCTGGAGATGGGGGAGGGGGGGGGGATTAGTGTGTTTGTGCGACCGCCGAGGTGTGTCTACCTGTGACTCAGGGGGGGGGGGGGTACCTGTCTGCGGCGGCTCGCCGCGGCTGAACACGTCTCTCCACGCCCCGTCCAGGAAGGAGGAGCTGTAGCGGTTGTCGAGGGCGCCGAGGTGCCTGGCGACCGGGTGGGAGCCTGCGGAAGAGGGCGGAGTCAAAGAGAAGCGTGGAGGCAGTCGGGGAGGGTGGGGGTTGGGGGGGGGGCAGTGGAATGACCGAACCAAAGAGGGCGCTCCTGCATCGTCGCGGGCAACTCACCCAGAGGCACCACCAGGAAGCGCATGTGGTTGAGCCAGTCGGACGTCTTGTTGGCGAGCTGCGTGACAAAGAACTGCAGGATGGCGCCGAGGTAACTCTGGCCGCCCACCGCCGCCACCTTCACCGCCCTGGGCATCGACGAGTTACAGTTACAGCTGCAGACACAGAGGAGGGGAGGGGGGGGGGGGGGTTTAATAGAGCTGAGTCACATCCACCTAAACTCACATAAACTCAGAGCCCGAAGGAGACGTCCGACGCCGTCTTGTTTTGTCCAAGCGGCGTTCGAAACACGGCGATGAGGATGTGAGGGGGGGGGGGGGGTAAGGGGGGAGATAAGGGGGATGTGAAAGGGTTGGTTTGTGAGGTTATAGATTAGAGCAAAGAGGAGGAGGAGGAGGACGGAGTAAAAGACAAAAGGGTCAAACAGAAGTAAGGCGTCAGAGAAGAAGGAAAAAGACCAATGAGTCATCCTGCAAACCAAAGGAGGATGCATGTGTGTGTGTTTGTGTGTTTGTGTGCGCACAAATCACAAAAAACTTACAATTTCTGGATGCGGGTGAGCACGGCCGACAGCACCGCCTGGATTTCAGCCGAGGAGCACGTGCAGACCACCGGGTGCCGCTGCACCTGCAGCTGCTCCGCCACGTACTGCGGTGCATGGTGGGGGGGAGGGAGGGGAGGGGGAGAGGGGGGGTCAAAGGGCGCACGATGAAGAGGACACGCCCACCAGATCACGATGAGGGAAAATGCTGCATACACACACACACACACACACACTCACCTGTCCCTGCCAGTCGCTGACGTTGACCAGGATCAGGCTCTCTGGCAGCGCAGAGTCCGACAACAAGATCTGGTTCAGCTGGTCGTACACCACCTTCCTCAGGAGCTACACACACACACACACACACACACACACACACACACGCACACGCGCTCAGAGAGTGAAACGCGGCGATCTGCATCAGGGTGTGAGGGCGAAGCGTTACCGGCGTGCTGTGACCCAGCTCCGGGGACCTCTCCGAGTCGGAGCTGTTGGTCCTCTCGCTCAGCGGCTTGGCGAGCTGCCTCTCCTTGGCGGGGGTGCTGATGCGCTTGTGTCTGGGGGTGTGGCCTCCATCCAACCTGAGGATGAAAAAAAAAACAAATAAATTGAGAGTGAGAGCGGCGGACCAATCCGGTGAAGCCTGAGCAAAATGCATTAAAAAAGGAATGTTTCCCGTTACCTCGGCGACGGCAGGGCCTGGTTCTCACTCTTGCTGCTCTTCATGGGCGTACGGGGTTTCTCCGCCACGGACACCGTGATGCAGGGGCCCACCTCAGCAAACAGCTCCTGATCCGTCAGCTCCTACACGGACACACACGCCAGGTCAGCGAGAGGGACACACACACACGCACACACACACACACACACACACACACTATAGGAGGCGTACCAGTGTGTCGGTCTCAGACAGGGCCTCCTCCAGGTTGCGGCTGCGGGACAGTTTCATCTTCCCCAGAGGAGGCTGCTCCCCCTGCTGGTGGGACGAGGCAGCGTCAGGGGAGGTGATTCACGTGGGGGGGGGGGGGGGGGGGGGTGAGGGGGGTGGGGAGGGGGGGCAGGAAGAAACAAACATCCACAAACATCACAGCCCGGCGAAGCGGACGTTCTCGTTTTTTCCGCTTGACTGAAATGAAAAGCGTGTCTCCTTCCACACCAGGAAGCGTCTGAACGCAGTCACAACACTGTGAAAAGACGGAACTGCAGCTGTTTGAGTGTGTGTGTGTGTGTGTCGTTACGTTAAACCCACTTTTCACTGAGCAGCTGGCAGGCGTCAGACGAGCCGTGGGGTCTCCATTGAGGAGACGACGTTGGTGGAAGTGCGCGCTTGTCGCCCCCCCCCCCCCCCTGCTGGGCGACTTCTCGTCGCCTCATCAGCACGCATTGGCACGTCGTTCTTATCGTTCGCGGTGTGTGTGTGTGTGTGAAGCACTTTTGTGAAATGAATCACTTAATGGCCGCTCGTTGTGACAACATTTGTAATGAGTGTGAATGGAGCTGCAGAAACAACCACATTAAGTGTGGAACATATAGACGGGTTTAGTACAAACCGAGACGCCCCCCCCCCCCCCCACCCCGGGGGGTCACTCACCGGGCTGAAAGGGTCTCGACCCAAACTGCCTTTGCTGTTCAGGCTGCCGATCTCCGTCTGGGAGCTGGACTGAGACATCCCCTCGAAGAAGGGCCTGGAGACACAAAGGAGGCTGTGATTGTGTCCCTCACGAGGAGGACATCAAACCTTCAGAAGGACCGCGAAGGGCAGCTGGTGTATATTTAGTCCTGTTTGCTTTGCACTCGCGCGGCTCTTTCTTTTTTTTTTTTTTTTTTTTTTTTAGCGCGTTCGCCTATTTTGAGGCAGAATCGAGGCCGAGGTCAAAGGAGAGAGACTAAAAATAACTCATTTGGAAACGGTACCTCAGCTTGGGTTTGGGCGTGCTGAGGATGCTGTCGTTCTCCTCCATCTCCGGCCCGCTGTCGCTGGGGTTGTACATCTCCAGGCTGTCGTAGAGCTCGTCCAGGTCCTCCTCCACCTCCTGGATCTGCTCCCTGGACACGTGCTCCAGGCCGAAGCCCACCTGGACGAGGAGACGAGACCATGAGGGAGGAAGCGGAGGAAAAAAAAAACAGTAAACGAGGTCGAGGGCCCGAAAAGCGCGAACCTCATCCGTGACTTTGAACCGCTTCAGCAGGGCCACGAACTTCTGCTTGATGTTGGGTTGCTGTGGAGAAGCAGAGAGGAGGCCGTGAGGAGGACGCTCCTGTTGGTGGACTACACGGCGACTCGGGGCTCCTTTAGCTCGCCATGTCGAGGGACACCGTTAGAGGCGGCGAGCTATTTTCGGGCGCCGCGCTCCCTTTTGTGACCTTTACTGGTGGCGGGGGGGGGCGGCAGCAGACCTTTGTGGTCACTCGCGGGGGCCGCGGGAGGCGCGTCGTGCCGACCTTTTTTGCCGCGGCCGCCTCGCTGCCCGTTGATGTCAGCGCTCGCCGCCAAACATTCGCATGTTTAACGCGTCTCTGTTTTGGGTTGAAAATCAGCTTTGAGCAAAGTGTGTGTGTGTGTGTGTCTGCACGCTGCAGGGTGCTTGTGGTCAACATGTGTGCGTGTCATTCATTCCAGAGGAGCAGTGTGTGTGTGTGTGTTGTGCACAGGCGGTGGTGTCAGGGAGCAGCAGCGACAATCTCACAGAGACCTCCATTAACAAGCTGCTGAGACACACACACACACACACACACACACACACATTGAGGGAGCTGGTCGAGACTTGTTTCAATGTTTTTCTGATGGGAAATCGGGCTGAATTACATGCGCCGAGAAAGAAAAATGGAAAGAAAATGGATTTTTAGAAAGCCGAATGAAAGGGGAAAGCGGGGGGGGGGCACATGAAGGCGAGGGTTACAGAGGCTGCCCACATCAAATCCATTTGGTGAATGGGGGAGGGAGGGGGTCCCGCCAATTGCTTGAGAACAGGGGCATTTTTCTTACTCTGGTGATGGCTGCATTGGAAGGGAGTTTGCGCCTCGGTTTCTTCTTCCTCACCTCGTCTTCTTCGTCAAAAAGATACTGAGAGACAGAGAGGGGGGGGGGGGGGAGGAGGAAAAGCAGAGAGAAAGTCTCATTCTTCTACCAGACAGCTTAGTACCACTGTGCGCATCGGTTCAGGGGCCCGTTGTCGCGGCGACGCGTCACACACACACACACACACACACACACACCTGGCCGTGGACGGGGTCGTCGCTGCCTTCCTGCTCCGACGAGTAGCTCTCCTCCTCCTCCTCAGAGTAGTTGTCGATGTCTGGGGAGCGATCTGCGGGGACGGGGACGGACATTTGAGCAGGGAGACGGAGAGAGAGAGAGACGGGTGGCGAGGCGCGGGGGGAGGGGGGGGGGCTCACCCGACATCTTGGCTTTGGGCCCCTCGTGGTCGATGGGCTGGCTGGACAGGGAGTACACTCGGATCTCGGCGACGGGCACCGAGGCGTCCTTCTGCTGGCTGTGGAGCCCGAGGACCTGGGCCCCCTCGCTGGGGTGCTGCATCACCTGGACAACGAGGGAGGGGGGAGGTGCGGGGGGGATAAGAAAGCTTTAGTCATTCCTTCTATCAGGGATGAACACATGAGAGATGAGAGACTGTGACACAGGCTTTGTAGACGCGTTACACGCCGAGAGAAGAGATGAAGCCCAACGGGGAGCAGATGCTGAGGGGGGGGTAGATAATGGAAGGGAGGGGGCGCTGAAGAAGATGAACGAAAAACGCAGTCGGGGACAAAAACAGAGGCCAGATGCAGAAAAAAAAACCCTGCTGTTTTTAATGTAAAGACTTTTATGGGCATATCCCTTAAATGTCTCTTGATTGAAGCATCATAAAAGCACGATGAATTCATGAAGAGGATTCAGACCGCTCATTTACAGCTTGTAAAATCTGACTATTTGAAACATATAATATTTTATATATATATATATATATATATATATATATATATATATAAAATATTATATTTCCATGATCATCTTAAAGTGTGACAAGGCCTTTAAGAGCAGAAACGCTGCTGCTCGACCTAGTTAGCTTCAAGTGGCTAACGTTGCTAACATTAGATACTGCTCCATTTTTAGAATGATGTCTTTAGTCCGTTTGTGCTACTAAAATATATTCAAAAGTGACGCGAAGAACTGAAAGTCCTGCTTTGGATGAATAACATTTAACGATTTTGTGTCAATAAATAAAGCTTAAAACAGACCATAAGGCAGAATAGGCTTCAGTGAGGCTCTATTCTTCCTGTGATTACAACTCTAACTTGAAAGAGCTCCGGCTCGTCCTCACAGTGACTCAGTGGAAACAACATGTCACATCCAAGAGCATCACAGGGACGTTTCTGTGTGACTTCTGATGGGAGCGAATGAGCAGAAAGACCCGTGTGTGTATGTGTGTGTGTATATGTGTGGGTCTCCCCTATAGCACACACACACACACACACACCAGAGAGCTCTGGGCTCAGACTTGTACTCGGCCTGTGAAGGAGACGAGTTTGAATCTTTCATGCGTATGAGTACGCATCAGTGCCCTTTGACCTCCAACGAAGCCCAACCTGTCTGCCGGAGGAGCTTCGTGAATTAAAAATGGCCGCCGTGTAAGCGGGCCTCGGACGGCCGACGCACAGCGAGCGACGCGTTGATTTAGATCCAACAAAAACAAAAGCCCTTTTTCTCTACTGCCGCCGACCAGCTCGTTCTCCTCCATCGAGTCTGCAGTTACGTCCTTCCTCTCACACACACACACGCACACACACACAAATAAACTGTCCCCGGCAATGTACCTCGGCCATGTTGATGAGGCCCAGGGCCAAGGTCTTGTAGCCCAGGATGGTCCGGTTCTTGTAGCGCTTCCGCCGCTGCAGCATGATCTGCAGCTTGTTGGCGTCCCTCTTCAGGAAGTGCGGGTACTGCGGGCACAAAACGCACAATCAAAACGCACACATTGTACAGGGAGGGGGGGGGAGGGGGGGGGGGGGGGGGGGTGACGCTTATCCCCGATGGGTCAGACTACTTATTCACTCATTAGCGCCGCGGACGGAACAAAACGTCCTCCTGCGACAACATCCGAGACCCCTCGCCGCCGCGCCGCTTTAATTGGCCTCCCACTCCGCAGGAAGTGAAATGCATAATGTATGATGTCTGGTGTCTGGCGCGTCGCGGGGAGGTAAAACGCCCGACCTTTTAGCCCCGCATTTAGAAACGGGGAGATTGGAAGCGATGATTTAGAGCAGAAGGAGAAAACCCTGCTGGGAATCACGTTAGAGGAGAGAGCGATAAACTGGAAAACTGCGCAAGCGCTAATTACGCGCAAGACGGCGAGGTAAATACACCTTTACCTGCTTCAGTATACGCCTCAAAAAGCAGAGACCTTCCCATCGGCCTCAGCTGTTTAGCGACGAGAAGCAAATATGTTGACGTGTTTAGAAAAAAAAAAAACACTGAACTGCCCGTTTGTCCCTGTGAGAATGTTAGCTGGTTATTAGCACGCATGCTAATAGTAGCGTGCTATTAGCATGCTTGCATGGGCTTGTGTACTCTAATGGTTCAGTCTCGTACTCACACCTTAAATGTAAATAAAACCCTAAAGTTATTTGTTGTGTGTTTAAACTTTTACAGTCAAGAATTCGAGTGAATGCACTGTGTTTCTTCATGTGTTTCCTCCTCCGTCTCTACCTGCAGCGAGAAGGTGAGCTGCAGGTCGGTCTCCGTCAGCCCCGCCGAGGACAGCAGGATCTCGTTGGAGCGCAGGATCCGCTTGGAGCCCTGAGGAGGAGGAGGAGGAGGAGAAGAGAGAGGAGCTGGGGGGGGTTAGAACGAGGAGGAGGAGGCCAGTGTGTGTCGTGTGCCGGAGACGGCCTTCGGTCTCGTACCTGCAGTTTGACGGCGATGACCACGGAGGTGAGGTCCTTGTCCAGCTCCTTCAGCATGATCAGCTTCTTCAGAGTGAGGTTGAAGAGCCTGCGGAGGAGAGGGAGCGCACCGTCAAACTGAGAGCTACGGCCTTCTTTTTTTTGGATTTGAGGACGCGTGGGAAAGTAACCTGGACCGCATTCGACCCGCCGCGCAAAAGCACGAAAAGGTCAGAGAGGAGCGGCGCCGGCGTCCCGCGAGCCCGTCGAATCGAGCAAAAACCAGAAGGGTCCTCGAGTGCATCTCTGTGTTTTTTTTCTCGGATGGCAGGCTGTTAAAAAAAAAAGAAGATTAAATCACGTCCCCCGACGGGACGGAGAGTGGTTTGCTATTCTCGTCCTTGCATGCGAGTGTCCCGAGAGAAGCGTCATCGGAAGAAAAAGACCTCGCCCCAAACAGCCGGGAGTCCGTCTGTTCCAGGACTCTGAGAGACCCGCCGCAAGGCGCTCTCGTTCTTCCTGTTCTCCACCCCCCCCCCCCTTCCCCTCGACCCCCCCGTCTCCCTCTCCTCCATCACGTGATTTGCTGTCAATTGCAACATTCTCATGAAATGACAACACAATGCAATCGCTGCTCGATGGAGGGACAGGGAACGAGTCTCCGTCCGGGTGGAGGAGCAAAGACCTGCAGCCTCCACCAGGCTGAAGGCCTCTTACAGATTCTCTCTCTCTCACACACACACACACACACACACACACAGCAGAGTGTGACACCCGTGTGCGTTTCAGTGGAAGCACTTGAGAGGAAGGCAGCCGAGCCGTCATCTAAACCCTTCATCCTCTTATCTGTCACCTTTCAGACTCACCGTGAGCTCAACACACACACACACACACACACACACACACACACACACACACACACACACACACACACACACACACACACACACACACACACACACACACACACACACACACACACACACACACACACACACACACACACACACACACACAAAAGGAGGACATCCATCCATCCAGAAGTGCTTGTTATTTACACATGGGATGAATATTCAATCTTTATTATTTTCATTACCGGTGTCATCATCTTAAAAATCATGATCATTGTGTTGTTATTCTTCTTTATTTTGCTTTAGTTGTATAAATATAAAAATCATGTGAACAGACTGAGATCTGTGTGTGTCTTTAAGCGAAGAAGTGGCTTAAAAACCTCACATGGGGGGCTTTTTTTTTTATCCCGAGGCGCTCAACGAGCTTATCGATGGGCGCCGCGCGGCCGACCTCTGACCCACTGGCCCACAGCACAGAGAAGGACTCCAGAGCCAGCAGGGACCAGGAGAAACAACGCAAAGCAGAAGTAGAGCGCCGGAAAAAGAAGAAGCGATTCCCCCCCCCCCGCCCCGCCCCTCCACCGACAAACGACGCTCCTAAAATAGCTCGCGACTATGTGGAGACCAACCGCCGAGACGCCGGAAGCCCCGCCCCCACGTGTTCATACTGACACGCCTCATTGGACGACTTCTACCTGCTGCCCGTCGAGCGAGCAGCGGCGCCGCGTCGACGTGGTTTTGTTTCACAAACCAGATGACAAGATGGAGCCGAGGCTTCGGATCACCTGAGCCGGCCTTTGTGTGAGGACGACGCCCCCCCCCCCCCCGACCCCTCCCCCGTCGAGTGAGTCACAAAGCTCTGCAGCCTGCTGTGCTCCTCATCCACGACCCGCTGACAGCTCTGTTGCAGCCAATGAGCCGCCGGACAGGGCGGGGCTTACGGGGAGGAGGGGGTGGATACGGTATCAATCATTGAGGAGAGAAATTGCGTTTAGTTTGAAGACCGGGGTTGAAGCAAAGAGGCAGAAGAGCGTGTGTGTGGTAGATATTGTGTGTGTGTGTGTGTGTGTGTGGCTCCTACACGCCATCAGCATGCCGGTCACATCGGCGCGCTGACTCCAGCGAGGCGGGGGGGCTTTGGTGGCGCAGCTCCGGTAAAACGAAGACGAAAAGCCCTTCGTGCATCGACAGTGTGCACGACATCATCTGCAACCAGCAGGACACACTATTGCCAGTCCAGTTGCATTGTGGGTAGATGTATTAATAAACTATGTAAAACATCCCACTCATCCTCACTTAACATTCGAGGTAGAGCACATCGGGCCAGACTTCATCATCATGGCGAATCCTCCGGAGGTCGAGACGACCAACACCAAATGCAGCGGGGAAGTCTTCTCACCGCCGCGCCTCACTTGTTGTTGAGTCAACACACACACACACACGCGCGCACACACACACACACACACACACACAGAGAGAGGAAGCTAATGATGGCGGATCAATGCGAGTGTTTTGCCGTGGAGACGGACCCTAAACAGGCAGCTTTTATCGGCGTGTTTATATGGATCCACAGTTCAGAGAGTGGCGATCACAGGTATTGATATTACTGCCTGCGTCCCATAAGGGGGGGGGGGGGGGGGCTTATTGATCGTAGCGTCCCGACGGCGGAGAGGTCCGCGTTGGTTCTGAATTACGGTTTGTCTGGGTGAGTAAGTAAGAATCGGAATCGTTGCAGCGGATGAAAATGGCTGATTTCCTGTAGAGAAGATCCAGGGAGGAGGGACTCGCTCTTCATCACGTCGTCTGATATACGACAAAATAAAGCCCGCCTAACATTTGCTCTTTTGCAACACGGCATAAAAATAAGAAAACAAAAAGTGTCAGCCTGTACTTTGAATGCATCATGTGACGTACCAGCTGACACCTCCACAAATGAATAATAATCAGAAAGATCTGAGACTTCTGACATTTGGCCGGCACACACACACACACACACACACGTCTCCTTGTGATGCCATCATCTCCCACGCAAGCCTGTGTGTTTGCATTGATGAATAAGCACGTGTGTGTGTGTGTGTGTGTGTGTGTGGGAGCGGCGCTCACAGAGTGGGTGAGTGCACGTTGGCACAAGCCGGTTACAGTAAACGCGTTTCGGCAAGTGGCTTTTTAAACCTGAAAGCGGGGAACAAGTGTGTATGTATGTATGTATGTGTGTGTGTGTGTGTCTATTGCTCATCGGCACCAGAGCCGTGGCCCGGCTCGCTCCACAGCAGCTATTTGTGACTGTGCGTTGGTGTGTGTGTGTGTGTGTGTGTGTGCGTGCGTGTGTGGGCACTTTGTTCTGTTGTTGATGTTGAGGCAAAAACGCCATGAGCACAAGGCTCGGCCATATTGGGAGGCGCTGAGTTAAACACAGCGAGAGGAGCCTTTAACAACACCCCGCACGAATCCGACAATATGACATTTAATTGTTACACTGTAACAATGGCAGTAATCAGAGCGGCCTTTAGAGAGCCCCCCCCCCCCCCGTTAGGAGCATGGGAGGCTCCATAGTCCAAGAAAGGACAAAAGAAGCAACGACAAAGAGCTAATAGCAATGATCAGCGCGTTGGTTCAACGTGTCTCGACTCCTACGATCGGGAGAAGCGTCGTGACTCGTGCAAAGCACAACGCCTCGCGCCTCCCAAGGGGGGGGGGGGGTGTGTGACTTACTGACGGCCCCGTGTGAACAAGAACAAACCCGCCAAACGAAAACAGAGAGTCGAGGGGGGCCTCGGTCTCACAGAGACGCTGCTCAGTCCAATGAGGCTGCTGAAGGGCCTCCGATCAGCCAGAACCCTGCCGAAGGAGGGGGGGGGGCAAACTAAAAGGAGATATTTCACCGGATGTGTCCTCAAGACAGCTAATCGGGTTCGGAGTGTGTCGTTACAAGACGGGGACCACCGAAGGAGCGATGGCTCCCGCTGCGCGGCGGCCATGTTGAGAGCCGTCGAGAGGCAATCGCTGTGTCCCCAATCGGCACCTTTATCGGGAATAAAAGACACACCGGCATTCACAGGTTATCTGTGTGTACCATTCCTGTGTGTGTGTGAGATGGGCTGACAAGAGCAGACACTGAAGAAACCCCTGCCAGGACACACACACACACACACACACACACACACACACACACAGAGCCAAACGAGCGATGTTTAATGCAAGTCGCAAAGGTTGGCAAAGCAATTTGCACTCTGCAGTAATAAAGCCGGGCAGAAACAGAGGAGGAGCTCACGTCAACACACAAACACTCACACACACTTTATTTGATGTGCAGGTAAAAAGGACTGAATTAATGTGCCGCCAAAGAAAGCAGACAAGACGAGACCAGCAAGTGAGCAGAGACACACACACACACGAGCAGGGCAAGAAGCAGCTGCATTGAAAATCACACCATGAAAGGCAGCATACCGAGCGAACACACACACACACACGCACACACCCCCCCTTTGTTTCCCAGACAATGTCACAAGTGCTGCAAAAAACACAACAATGGCTAACACACAGCACAGACACCTCAGAGTCGGGGGCCCGAAGGTGTGAAAACACAACAACACACCACCTCTGTCTCCCTCCTTCCCAAAACCACAGGACACACTGAGGCCTGCTACTGTCTAAAGGAGGGCACAATCAACCTCTACACACACACACAACACTGTCAAAGTCTATCTCGTATGTGAACAACAAAAGAGCATGAGGGAAATGAGGTCAGGGAGTTTCGCCGCGTTCAGGAGCCCAAGAACAAGAAGGAGGAGGAGGAGGAGGAGGAGGAGCACCCTGTGTCTGTTCGCCAAGTTTGCTAATTGTGTTTCTGCTGGTTTGCACTTGTGTTTACCTCGAGCACAGGGCCGCTATCTGGCCCCTCCCCCGAGTCTGGGCCTGCAGGATCGAGCATGTGACCTGTGTCTGTGTGTGTGTGTCTGTGTGACACAGGAAAAAGATATGTGTTAAGAATAAGCGGCGAATGCTGTTGTATCATTGTGTTCATTAAATATGTGCGAGAGGACAATGCAAATAATAATGTCTTTTTGTGTTGTCTCTCACACACACACACACACACACACAATGCCATCGGAGCTCGCCGTCCGCCTGCCCAGCGCCACCGAGGAAGAGGAAACCTCCATCCAAATGGTGGATCGAATTCACTTCCTGGTTATCGGCCAATCGGAGCGTCGACGCAGCGAGTAAGTCGAGCGGCCACCAAAGGTCCTACGGGTCGGTTTCCCCTGTCGAGCGTCTCGCTGTCGCCTTGTGTTTTTTTTGTTGGTTTTTCCCCCGAACTGCAGCGCGATGAAGTGATCAGGTGATCAGCTACATCCAGAGGAATAGACCTCAGGGGTCACCATTGCGTCACACGTTAAACGCCACCCCGGCAGGAGGAGGGCTGGCAGGCCAATCCCAGTGCCTGATGAGCTTGTGTTGCCGTCGCCCCGGGAGACGGTGTGTGTGTGTGTGTGTGTGTGTGTAACCTGAGCTCCAGGGGATTACAGACACACACACACACACACACACACACACACACACACACCGTTGGCGTGGGGCTTGGCGGCGAGACCGAAGCAGAGGTGAAGCCAGTGTGGCGAGCTGCTCACATCCCAAAGCGGCTTTGTTGACATGTGAACACCCCCCCCCCCCACGCACAGAATGGAAAAAACTGCATTTTTCTTCCGTCTAAGCATCCGGCTTAACAACAAGCTCCAAATGAGATTATGTGAGGGGGGGGGGGTGCTTCGTCATGATATTATCCAGCGTGGTCGTGCACCTGTTGTACCCAGCAGCCAACGGGGCGCCTCTCTGGAACCAGCCGATGAGGCCCTTTAGAGTCCGACACCAGCGGAGGCCCCCGTGGACTCGGCCTCCGACCCGACCTCGCTACCCCGATATGATAGAGCGCTCTTCTGGGAGGGGGGGGGGGGTTCTTCTTCTTCATAAACAGCCTGCCAGCTTTTAGGCAACATCAAAATTCTCTCACAGACAGAGAAGAACCGAAGAAGCAGAATCTTTCCAAAGCCGTTGGATAAACAGGTCATTAAGAGCCACGTGTGTCACCGTCTCCCCCCGAGGCCTCATCATCAGGAGGTCCCCCCCCTCCCTCGGTGCTCTGGGCCACAGAGAAAACTAGGAAACTTCCAACCTCTCCCGTCTGTGCGGAACGGAGTGGCGGCGAGTGGCGGAGCCTCTTAATGACCACCACCACGTGTGTGTGTGTGTGTGTGTGTGATCTATCTCAATTTCCTTCCACTTGTGTGTTCAGCAGCTGGGTTTTTCTTTGAGGGGGGGGGGGGGGGGTGGATAATATAATGCTGACACTCGAGGAACGAGTATCGTCCCTCTATTGTGTGGCGGGGCAATTACAGCGAACGGGTCGAAGCAAACGCACAATGCATAATTCAGAACGCCGTTCAGGCACATCTTTGGAAGGTTGTGTTGTGGTCCCTCGGGCCTCTCGAGAGCCTTCCGGGTCTCGGGTTGTACGTCCGCGATCGTCCGAGGGGGGGGGTCAAGGCGTCTTCAAACGACCTGGAGCCACAGAGGAAGGGGGGAGTCGCTTCTCCGATAGTCCAAATCAATAACCGCACTGAACCCCGAGAACGACACGACCGCTTCCTACACCCGGGCCTACAGCACACCAGGTACCGCGCGATCTGCGGGGGATCTGAAAGGGTGAGAAGCTTGGAAACCTACCGAGCAACAGCTTCCCCCCCCCCCCATTAATGGCCTAGAAGCTACGTCGAGGTTTTGCTACGAATTTAGAGAGAGGCAGCTTGTTCAGTTCAAGTACCAAGTGGAGTTTTTGGGTAAACAGGAAGAGGTTAGAGCAACAGCACCTCTGGCAGAAAAGGGCAGGGGGGGGGGGGGGGGGGGGGGTCAGAGGGCTTCCACAGATTGAGCAACAGGCTACATTCGGCCAACTGCTAAAACGTCGCTGGGACTCGCTCGGAGCTTTCGGAGGACGCGGCGGGTCCTTCTGGCCCGATCAGTCCCCATCACAGCTTCCTGACGGACCGTGGCGCCGGCTGGAAACAAAAGGAACCACGCTAAGGCTAACCATGATTTCTTTTTTTTTGGGGGGGGGGGGGGGGGGGGCGGTTACAAAACACAGATCCAGCTCTGCGTCGTCTGATTCACGAGCTCGTTGCCAAAAACAGAGCGGTGGGCAAAACCCCCCCTCGAGGCTCTGCTTCTTCTTCCATTGGGGTGTGGGGGGGTGTTTAACACTTGACCTTGAGTCCAACTCACGACCTCGGGTAGAACCGTCTTGACCTTGCTGCACGAACGACAGCGTAAAGGCTCCTGGGAACATTTGATCAAGGACGAATATCAACCCCCCCCCCCCCCCCCCCCCCCCCCCCCACACACACACACACACACCTCTCTCTCTGTGCTGAACCAACATACATCGCAGCGCCAGATGTTACAGCTGCGTCATCTGCGGGAAACCACATGTTGGGGTGACAGCCTGCCACCCGGTGCCTCGTCAACCCGGATCGGCTGGGCTGCACCCACCCAAAACACCATCACTCTTTACCACCAGTGGGTCTGTGTGTGTGTGTGTGTGTGTGTGTGTTGGGGGGGGGGGGTCCCTGACTGTGCTGGGAGACCATTCAGGTAAAGTGGTGCTCGTCCATCAGGGGTCCCCGAGGGCCCTAAAGGGGAGCAACAGTGGTCCGCTCTCTTTCTACCCATTGTGGAGGTATTCACCCCCCCCCCCCCCCACACACACACACAAATGATAAGTCATGCATCACAGGCGCGCGCGTGCACATACCTCGGCACGCAGCTGGGCGAGGAGCGGTCCACCTCCCAGGTGGCGTACAGGTTCATGTGGACCGGCCGGTTGGAGGTGATGCTGACCGGCTTGCAGGGCTGCATGTGCGGCGACGGGACCCCCCCGGTCCGGGGGAGCCCTCCTCCGCGCTCCGACATCCCGGAGGCTGCGGGCGGGCTTTAGGGTCGCAGCCGAGAGGAGGGACACGCGCGGTCCGCCTTCCGTGTCCGTGTGTTGTTCTTTCTGAAGTCGTTCGTTCTTTCTTTCTTCGTTCGTTCTTTCCTTCCTTCCTTCCTTCCTTCCTCCCTCGCTCCCTTGCCTCGGCTTCGTCTCGTCCTCCCCCCCCTTCGAGCTCCTGCTGGCGCGAATGCGTAAAAAAAACGCGACGCGACAAAGTTGATCCGCTGCGTGCTACCCGCCGCCCGGAGGTGGAAACATTACGGCTCGAACCCCAAAAGCAGGCGCGATACCCCCGCGTCCGTCCGTCCGTCCGTCTGCGTGTGCTCCCCCGAGCCCGCCTTCGCGTTGGCTGCGGGGGGAGAGGGGGGGGGGGGGTGGTGAGATAGGTGTGGGGGGGGGGGCCGTTGGTGCAGGAAGCGGAAATTTCTCTCCCCGTAGTTGGTCGCACAATGAAGAGGAACCGACGAGCGACGCCTCTTTAGAGAGAGGGAGAGAGAAAGAGGGAGGGAGGGGTTGGAAGGGGGGGGGGGGGGGGTGGAGCTGGCCAATAGCGTGCCGCCGTTGTGTTACCGTGTTTTTTTTTTTAAATCGCGGGTTCGCGAACATTTTTTCACATGGTTTTAGGGGTTTTATTATTATTGTATTCATGCTTTGGCTCATCCAGGTTTAGTACAAAAGGTCATTGGATTAAATTAAGAGAATACTTTATATATATATATATATATTTATTCTTGTCTGCAATCATTTATTTAAGTTATTCATTTTTTATTACTTACTTTTTATTATTTATTTTTACATCCCCATTACAATTTCATATATATGAACTAAATGTATTATATTGTATTTTGTGTCTTAGTATTATTTGAATATTAGTTTCTCTTCGTTATTGTTTGTAGCACGTTTCCTTTCATGTAATGGTGGCCATGTTTGGTGCCTTATTGTAGTTATCCACAAAACATTATTGTATTTTTTTATGTCATTAATATTATTATATTATACCTTGTGCTAATTTCAACTGAGTAAACATACAACTATATATATTCTGAAACAGACTCACCAAACCAACAGAATCGAAGGTCTGGTAAATTAGAATCCTCCATAGATAAAACAAATAAATAAACGTATCCATTAAGGCATTATGATATGCACATTTATTCTTGTGCAGCCAAAACCGACTAACAATAAAAATGTTGTCTCGTTAAATATTAATGAAAAAGTCGTACCGGCCTGTGAGTTATCATTAGATAAACATGATGATTAACACCAATCGCTGACGGCGTCACCTTTCCCCTTTACGATGCCATTGGTTGAGACCTCACAGGTAAACACCTGGACCAACAATGTTGACCCTCACACCACCTGCAGGAGTATCGGACTTGCATTACGCAGTATTACTCTCATACAGGACGTCTTCTGGTGTGGTTTCTTCACCGAGGACCAGTGAACTATTAGTCATGCGCGCGCACACACACACACACACACACACACACACACACACACACACACACACACACACACACACACACACACACACACAAAAGCACCGAACCGGTCACATTGTGAGGAATTCCTCGTGCTTTCATTTGACCCCATGACCTTGTTGACGTCTTCCCTGAAGTGTCGCTATGACAACCTTTGCCTTCATGTACCGGAGCCATTCTGATGCGCTCCGGTACTCCCCCAGCCCCCCCCCGCAGGCTTTGAGCACCCTCGGGTGACAAAAGGCTGCGGTGGAGATTACCATCGCTGAATTTAAATATGACTCACAAGGTGACCTAACCCCTCCGCCTACGTCACTGCTGGCGGGCCGCCACCCGGTTTGACGTTATCATATTGGCAGATTATCACGGATAGATTTGTGGCTGAAGTAGGCGGCGTTCAGGGGAAGTTGGATATTTCACTACCGCGACATTATGAAGTGAGAAAAAAGGCCTTGTGGACCAAACAGGTTGTGACTACTTGTGCTTGTTGAATACTTTCGCCGCAGGGTGAGGCTTATTGAATAAATAAATAAATACACCCCGCGTCTGCTCTTTTTAACGCGCTTTTCTCAGCAGCCTCCGCCGCTTAATAAAGAGATTAGAACCCAGCAGATTAAAAACACGGTCACGGGATAATCACACACGGCAGAAATGTGCCAGGTCACCACCACGTGACAGCGCACGGACCCTGAGGCCAATTTGCGGATCAATAAGGTTGGTCTCGCGAGCAGATCTGCATCGGTGATTCTCACAGCAGTTTACAAACTATTGATATGCGGTTTGCAATAGAACAGTTTCTTTTGTGTTCTGACATTTTGTTTATACACTTAAAAATACACAATTGTAATATGGCTCATTGCTGATCCATCTGGCTTCAGTACGACCCACACGTGCACCACTCACAACACTGTGTGTGTGTGTGTGTGTGTACATTAGTGACCGAGTCAACATGCTGCTGCTGCAGCTATTTGGGTCACTGGGCCTCCCACGCGCTCAGATGTCTGCCTCGCGGCGCGAGCTCTGCGGCCCTCTGGCGGTAGAAACGTGAACTACACGAAAGTCATTACTCACCATTGGTTCCTTGCTGCCTGAAATCTATGGTAATTCCCCGTGGATTATTACAACTCACAGCATTACACGGGTTTAATTCCCCCAAAAAAGGTTAAGATTTTACATGGAACAAACAGACGATCCATCATTTGGCTCCAGCTGGCCTCCTTTTATCGGATTGCGCAATCATGACCACAGACTTGATCACAGCCTTAAAAGCTCAAACACGAGTAAGCCAACAATATAAACTCCTGTACTTGTAATTAAAACCCCTACATTACAGGGAACATGACAGAGAGACCTGCCTCCTGATTAGCAGACTCAAAAGTTACCAGCATGACATCTAATAATCCATTTGAGATGGAATCAAATGAAACGCAGCAGTATGTTGTTTTTTTTTATCATTTATTTACAAAAAACGAAATACAGAAGAAAAAAAAAGTTACAATGTAAAAATAACCAAGACGAAAGATGTAGGCTGAAAGGGAGGAAACGAGTCCTCACGGGACACCGATTACGTCACGGAAAGCTTCATCTAAATCATTTTTTAAAAAAAGGAACAGCTGTTTACGGCCGCTGGTCTCAGACGGTCGATGTCGTCGTCGTAGATCTCCTCCCCGTCCGTTCCCCGCCTCACCGCCTGTGCTCTAGAACTTAAACTCTTTGTATTTCTTGGCGCCGCCTCGTGTGTCCTGCGGCTGGGCCTTCCTCTTCTTTTGCTGTACGATGACGAGCGGGCGGAAGAGGTTATTATTATTATTATCATCATTAAAAAAGCTCGCCAAAGGGGACATGTGAAACGCGCTCTCCGTACCTTCTGCTTGGCGGCGTGCTCCGCCACCATGTCGCTGAAGTCCTCCTTCTCCACCTGGGCCTGCTGCTCTCGGACGTGCTCCTCGTACTTCTGGGTCATGGCCATGGGGTCCAGCTCCAGCTCCTCCGGGGCCAGGGCCACCTCCACCCCCTGGGACTCCTGCCCGCCCGCCGCCTTACGCGCCGCCATGGCCTGAGGGGCAGCACAGAGGGAAGTTTAGACGCGTCGGCCCGACCCGCGGTCGGCCGGTCGGTCACCCGGCGCCGCCCGGGCGGAGCCCTCTTACCCCCGACACGTCGTAGATGTGCGTTGAAGCCATCATGGCGGCCCCCACGGGGCCCGTCCGTCTCTCCGGGAGCACCGTGAACAGCTGCGGCGTCTCGTTGCTGCGGAGACACGACGCGAAAAACCGGCGATGAGATCAACGGGCGGCTTACGATCCCTTAATGTAAAGGCGCCGTAGATGAGCGGTATGCATTCGGGTCGTGACGCTCACCCATCCATGGCCTCCTCGATCTTCTTCTTCCTCAGCTCGATCAGCTCCGGCGTCTCCATGCCGGCGGGTACCGATGTGAAACCTCCGGGGGTGATCAGCCCACTGCAACACATACAACACAGGGGAGGGAGGGGGGGGGGGGGGGGGTTACCCACACGCGTTTCCATAGAGAGGCTCCGGGTCTTCATTAGAGCGCCGGGACGTACCTGTCCGCCGGGGTGACGAACCCGGTCTCGTCCGGCTTCTCCTCGTCGCTCTCCTCCTCCTCCTCTTCCTCCGACGACTCCTCGTCCGACGGCTCCAGCTCCCCCCACGGCGCGTGATCCACCTCCTCCTCCTCCGCTTTGGCCTGATCACATGTTCAACGCGTGGTTAAGAAGCCCCCAAAAGATATTAAGAGAATGTATTCGACTTTTCTAAAAGGAAGACATCTTTCATACACACAAGAATCACGCAGTTGTGTGTGTGTGTGTGTGTGTGTGTGTGGGGGGGGGGTCCTGACCTGGAAGTCTATGGCGTTGGTCCCAAACACGTCGCCGTACAGAGGTTTTCCCATTTCGTCCACGGGGGGCTTCCCCCAGCCCCCGGCGTGGTAACCAAACGTGCAGTTCTGAGGGGGCAAGGAGACGGGTCAGACTGACTGTTGTCAATAATACATATTATTACTGTTGTTATTATTATTATTATTATGTAATAGTAGACGTCTTACGTCCGGGATCGGGGAGTTGAGGCCGGGGATCTTGAGATTGGGGTAGGAGGGAGGGGGGCCGTACCGCTGCATGGCGATCAGCCAGGGAGGGGGCACCTTGTGGGCGTTCTGGGGAGGAAGAGAAGGAACCGTTTTCATCACCAGAAGCTTTGAAAAACAGCGACGAGCGCCGCCCCACACGACCTGGACCCTCTGTGGAGGGTCTGAGATGATGAATGAATGAAGCCTTACAGGTCCGACCGGCATTCCCAGAGCGATGCGCAGCTCTTCGGACAGATCGCCAGGCTTCTTCTCTTTCAGACGAGTTTCAAACTCTTTGCCCTGCAGAGACGCAAACAAACGATGGTCACTCTGCGGTCCTTCAGAACGTAGCACCACCTGCTGAGAGGGAACGGATGGAGCACCTCGTAGTAAAGGTCCCCGTGGATGGTGAGCTTGGGTTTGATCTGCCATTTGAAGAAGGCGTCGTGGAGCTTCTGGTAGTCGATGTCGATCTTTCCCATCTTGGGCCGGACCTTCTCCCTCATCTTGGTCTTCATGGTCTTGGCGTCCTCCTGCGAGCGGCAAATGAACACAAGTGAAGGAGCTGCATCTGAAAGTCACCTCTCGTTCCTCTCGTTTTACTCCCTTTCGTCCCACCTTCTCCTGCAGCGCCTCCCTCATCTCCTGGATGCCCGTCTTCTTGATGAAGTCGGGCAGCTCAAACGGAGGCTTCTCGATACCTCTCTTGCCCTGCAGGTACTTCCTCTTGAAGCACCAGTGGCGGGGCACCGGCACCGTGTTCCTGGTGGCCTTCAGGTGGACCAGCAGCTTGGGCTCGTGGGCCGTCACGTCGTGCATCTCCACCACATCCGGGCGGGCCACCAGCTGGGGGGGGGGGAAAGAAATGAGTCGCCACTACTCCGACAGACACGCGAGGCCGAGAATAGAGCTGAAGGCCACAAAAGGGCCTTCGCGTACCTGTTTGAGTTCAGCCACCGTGAGCCGGTTCATCCGCCTCATCTTCTTCTTGGAGAGTTTAGAGACGTCCGGCCTCATGTCCTGCACACGGAGAACGTTTAAGCTGCGAACACGTGTCCGTGTTTTACTCTTTTACACATCTGCGACAGAAGGGAGGGTCCAAACCTCGTCGCTGTCGTCGCTGTCTTTCCTCTCGTCCTCGAAGCCCTTTTTCCGCAGCACGGCCGTCTCCGGCTTGTCCGTCTTCTCGGGCTCCTTCTCCTTCTCTTTCTTCACGTCGTCGGTCAGCTGGCAGAGAGACGAGGAGGCTTTGTTACAGCAATGGAAAAAACACCCGAGAGCAAATGAGCACAGAAAGCCAGAAGTGCTCCGCAGCCACCTTGAAGGCCTCAAAGATCCTCTTGAAGAAGATGTAGTTGGGGTCATAGATCTCCGGCTCCTCCGTGATGTACTCGATCTCCACCTCGGGCTCCTTGTCTTTGTCCTTCCCTTTGTCTTTGTCGCCGCCCTCCTCCTCCTTCTTCTCGTCCTCCTCCTTCTTCTGCTCCTGCTGCTCCGCCTGCTCCTTCTTCTCCAGGGCTCGCTTCTGCTTGCTCTTCTTCTTGCGGTTCCGGCGTTTGCGGTTTTTCTGAAATGAAGGTTGCTGCGTTTAGTTCTGGAAAGACGCGTCTCCGTCGCTCTGCCTCGTCACGCACTCGATTACATCAACTAAGCAGGCGACCCGGTGTGAAAAGGTCAGTTGCGGGTTTGAGAAAAGACTCACATCCTTCTTGGATATCTGACTGTCGTCGTCTTCCGTCTCAGACACGAGCGGTGCCGAGGATCTGTTCAGGTCCAACTCGTCTTCCTCCTCTTGGGACGAGAAACGCAACACAGACAGGAAACAGACGGATGCGGTTAGAAGTCAAGCTGCTGCTGCAAACGTTCCAGGGGAAGGTGGAGCAGGAGGAGCCGTACTGACCTGCGGGGTCGGTGAGCTGCTCCTGTCGCATGTCCTTCAGCTGGAGGATCTTCTCCAGGGCTTGGGGGATCTTGGGCCCGCTGATGCTCACCTCCTCGCTCTGCCACTGGAACGGAAGCGCGAGAGACTTGCGAGTCAGACAACAACAGATCGACGAGAGACACAAGTCACAGAAAAACAATCCAACCACCGACATAAAACTAGGAATTTACATTGATCCCAAAATCAATCTTTGTGTGTACATGTACAAGCTTACAACAACAACAAAAAGTCTGCGAGACATTCATCAGTTTCTCTTTTTAACAATACATTTCCTGTGTTCAGCCTGTTAAGAACATATGTACGTACAGGTTTTATATACATGGTCAGTGTGAAGAAAAACAACATAGAAAAATGTCAGCTCACCTCTCGGTTATCTTCTCCCGGAGGAGGGGGCACTCTCTGTTTTTGGGTCGGCATCATACTGACACCAGGAGGCAGCGGCCCACGTGGATCCATACCTGCAGAGCGACAGATCGCAGGGGATCAGACCTTACAGACGATGTGATTATTTACACCAAACTAATCTGGGTACAGATGAAACTATGTAAACAAGATTTTGCATCCACATAAAGCATTGATTATGCTCATTATTGGTTTGAAAGCAGCATGCAAACAGGTTACTTGTAAAATGTGCCCAGCCACGAGTCCAAAGTTGATGACGTGCAACAGGAATAACAAATCTAAACACAAACAACAGATTACCAACGTACCTCGCACTGCACCCATATGCATCGTAACCATCTCCTGCTGTTCCATCATCTGACATGCAAACAAGAAAAGAAGGAAGGAGATGGGACTTAAAATACACAGTTCAAGAAAAGGAGTATGGTTTGCACAAATACTCTTTCCTAAGAGTCTACATTTGATCAAGTCTCTAAATCTGAAGTTCTGTCTGACACAGTTGGTCACCTCACCCTCTGCGTCCCCAGGATGTCCCGTTCAGACACCCTGTGATGCACAGGACCAATGACTGTGCATCACCCACTAAAAAGGGGGGAGCAACGAGTGGATTACATCGCCGGTAGACTTCACCTGATGCTTGGCTCTCTCCTCCTGCTGTAGCACCATGGCCGCTCTGTGCTGCGCCATCTTCAGCTGATCATCCTGCGATAGGCCCGGAGGGGGCAAACCCGGGGGCTCCATGCCCATGTGGATGCCCGGCGGAGGGGGCCCCCCGGGCATCATGGTCATAGCCTGGAGCATGCCCATACCGGGAGGCATGGGTGGCATGGGCATCGGGGGCATGGGAGGGATACCGGACATCTGGAGGGGAGGAAAGGAGGCATGAAGGTGGGAAGTGAACGCTTGGAGCGGCTGTAAGTCGGGCTTCATTATTCGTGGCAGCAAATACAAATCATGAGGGTATTTGGCATAAATGTAACAAAACAAACCACAATTCCTTTAAGAATGGAATGATGGCGGCATCATTACACTTTCAAAATCATTTACCTGGGGGCCCATAGATTTGTCATCATTAGGTTTGCTGAGGAGGATCCCGGTCTACAGTGGGAAGCACAACCAAAACAAAATGGGTGAATGCTTTTGGGCTGAAGACTTTAAGAGTGTTATTAAGAAGAAGAGAATTAGAGGGGCATGTAAGAACCGCTTCAATAATATCTATGACACAATAGTGGTAACAGCAGTAGTTCTTAGCAGCTTACCTGGAGCATGTAGCCCTTCAGTCTGTCCATCAGCTCCTCTCTGGGACCTGAAAAACCACAAATGCGCAGTGTTACTTTGATTAAACATCACATACAAGCTTCTATGAGTGTGAGGACTCTTGTGAAGCCCCTTCAACGCCAAACGGCCTAGCAGAGAAGTTAGCTAACGTTAAGTTAAACGAGCGTTAAACCATAACTCAACGTTACATGGTACACGTTAGCTAGCAGGCTAACAGCTAAATCAATGGGCTGCTAATCTACGGGACCGGGTAACGTTAAATTGTGTCACGTGAGGGCTGCGTATAACACGTTTTTATAGGTACCGATATATTGATTGCATTAGAATCGCAATGTACATCACAACACTTGCAAAAACACCGCGGGCCGAACGTTAGCGAACAGCAACGGAAGTATTACGTTTTGCTAGCTAGCGTTAGCTTCCGACTAGCTACTGTTAGCTAAACACAGCCCTTCCTCCGGTGCGCGCTCCCTCGGTCTCCTGTTCGTTCTTACCCATCGTGGGTGCTCCCAGCTCCGCCAGCTTGGAGTGAAGCTCCGAGTGGCTCCATGTGTTCAGGGCCGCGATAGCGCTGCCTAAATCGGACTGGAGGGATTCGGTGCCCGGCGGTCCGTCGGATGCCATGTTCAGGTTCTCTCAACGGGACAACGGCGGCTACGGAGGACACGCGAGCGGCGCAGAACTGGACTAGCGCAAAGCATGACGGGAAGTAGCCTGGAGCACTTCCGCCTGGGACATGTAGTCCGAATGAACGAACGGTGCATTTACTCAACACAGCCTCTAGATGTCCTGTGTATGCCGCTTGATACTGTGACATCCCCGTAATAGCTCACGATGGCTTACTTTGCATGTATAAAACACCATGTTTAGGGAAAAGTATTAATTTAATAAGTGCATAAGTATGCAGAAAAAGGGCGCGTGTCAGTCTTAAGACACATTATCTATATCTATTTTAGTATCTAAGTGAACCCGTATCCATGCACTGAACTGATGCAACAACATGGAACCACGTCCTATGTCATAATTAGTCCTTCCAGCACAATCCATCTCCAAATCTCAAACTTTATTACCTGGCACTGTGTGCTTTGTGTGAAAAAACAACAACAACAAAAGTACATCAGCAGCACAGAGTATAAATCCCTCCCTTTCAGTGCAGCGGGCGTCATACCTAGCGGACATTGCGCAGACGCAGTGCGTCGGGTGCACATTGGCTCCAGTTGAGAGCAGAGGCATGAATAATACGCGCTGGTAGAGAATAGAGGAGGGGTTGAACCTTCACCAAACATGGAAGGAGAGCTCAGCTGGATACTTCGTGTCTAAAGAACTGCACTCAGGAGGAAACATCCCGCAAAGGTAAATATGAGCGCCCTTCATTTAGCGTTAGTTCCGCTGTAGTTCTGCAGTTTGCGTCGCGCTGCAGCCAGACCCGTATTTTTGATTTCCGAAACCGAAACTTTTTTTCTTTTTCTTTTATTTTCTTTACACGACATCGAAGAGTTTGTGAGTCGTGCAGTAAACATCTGGAACCAATCGCGTCCACACAACACCTTCACCAGTCGCCCGCTCGCAACTTCCGCGGCACCTTTAAAATCCGCAGATCACTCGCCCTAAAAACTCATTTTATCTCGCCTGTGTGCGTGAATGTGTGTGTGTTTTTTTTAAATCCGCATACCGTTTCTTATGAGAGGGAGCTGAACAGCAAACTGGGGGGGGTGGGAAGTACCAGCTGTTAGAATGCAACTTTCTCAAGTTGACCAACACTGACAGCTGGACCCCGCGTCTCCTCTCAGGGGCCACACCCACCAGCAGGGCCGCAGGCTTTATCTCTGCGGGCCACACGCTCGATATCCCCCCCCCCCCCCCACCCACCCCACAATAGACATGGAGAGAGTGTTGTCATCTACACGGAGACGCTTGTTCGTTAAGTGTGCCCCAAGCTAAATGTCTGCATCCGACTTTGACAGAGATCAGTCGGCATGAAGTCCTCTTCAGACTGAGTGTGTGTGTGTGTGTGTGTGTGTCAAGTTCCTGCGCGGATTTGAAAGCAAACTCTTCTCTGGATGGGTTTTAATTCCACAGTGTTTGCAGTAATGCACCAAGAGGCAGGGTCCGAATGCTTACTCACTGCACAAAACACTCGACCCCCCCCCACCGCAGGCCTCACCTACGGTCACGGAAATACAGCGACGTCGCTGCTGTATTTCTGCTGATGCGTGACTGACCCTGGCGTGCATAAATACACGTCTCCAAAATCCCAGTAGGAGCGCTGATAAACTCGCGTGGCCCTGACACCCTTCACATCACACCTGCACATCATGTCTGAATCTCTATCCAAACAGCTAGGTTTGGGAGGTGAGAGCTGGTGCCTTTTAGAGTTGATTCAATAGGTGAATGCAGGGCAAACGAGGGCATCGTTTCCTCGTATAGTTTGATTTTCTTTCTTCATTGTTATTCATCTCTGTTGTTGTTGTTGGGCTGCGGCTGCTGGGGGGAAATGTGTGGACATGCTTCTGTTTCTGCTTCTGCTTCTGCTTGTCATGTCTCATAAATGTCACTACCTGCACTGAGGTGGAGGATATTTTGTGTGTGTGTGTAAGGGGGGGTGTAAGTGTGTGTCACATGTGAGGGCAAATAAAATATTCATTACAGGCAGATTGAACCCGCGTTGGGCAAAGTGCGCCCCGATAACAAGCACCGGAGATGAAACCCACTGGTTGTGTGGCCGGTGGAAGATGGTATATTTAGTCGTCGCCTAAAATAGACCCGATTTGACATTTTATATTTTAAAAATACATCATATGAACCGGAGGAGTCTTAAAAAGGCAATAAAAGTGATATACATGTATAATTTGGGCCTTTTTGACACTGCTCATTAGAGTTTTGCTGAAACTGTACTTAAGTCTTAAGTTGCTAACATTGGGATTTAAATCAAACTGTCGGATAAAACATCTGGTCATAAATCCAACGCTTACGCCGGCCTTCTGTTGGTGTTTTTAATAACAGCCCCAGAAGAACGATCGAAGTAGTTTTAGATAGTGAAGTAGGACATTAGCAGTGGTCGTGCTAGCATCGCTAATTAGCTGCGGAAAGCTAGTACTGCTAGCTAGCTGTGCTGCCGTGGCCGTGTGGTAGCAGTTTGAAAGCAGTGGTCTTTTTTTGATTTTTTTTAAATTTCTCCCAACAAAGCAAGTGGCGTTGCAGCAACATGTTCTGTCCTGCGGGCCTTGTTGACAGGAACATTGTTCAGTCGGTGAGCCGGGGGCCCGTTGTGGGCGCGGTTCACACAGAGCTGTGGCAACCTCTGAGCAAATAGGAGCCAGACCCTTTGAAACAGGAAGAGCGCTTCTGTGCTTCTGCCGGAAAGAAAAGCAAAGCAAAGAGGGGGGGGGGGAAAGAGTGAAGGAGGACGGGGCCCAACCCAGATGAGCAGTTTCGATTTTCCTTTCGTTTGAGAAGCTCTAGTTCTGTCAAGAGCTTTTTTTTTAGGTGGGGTGGGGGGGGCACAAATGGCCGTTCACACCTCCCCCGACTCGGCCTCTGCTTAATTGACGAGTCGGAGAGAGCTTTTGCTTGTTCCCGGCGCTGCCTTCATTGTGCATCGAGATTTACACAAACCCACTTTGCACAATACATATCTCCCCACACACATGTGCACGCACACCACCTTTTTAAACACACCTTGTTTGATTAAACTGCTGTGTGTGTGTGTGTGTGTGTGATTGACTGAAAGGAGCTGGGCAGGGCACGCTGGCCTCTTTAAACCATGACTGCACGTAAAGAACGCTTATAGGTGCTTCTTTTGTCTGTGTCCTAAACAGAAGTAGGTGGGACGTTACCTCTGCCTTCTTTCTCAGTATCTCACTTCAACTTTTCATTCTTCTAGGCTTCACTTGCCGGAGGGGAGAAGCAAGCAAGCAAGCAAGGAAGGAAGGAAGGACTGACGAGCCTGTGAAGCTTCTGCATTTTGAGCTGCCGGGCCTGTGATTCAACGCTTTACAGCTTGAATCCGTTACCGCCTTCTATCGGATTCCCAACGACTTAGTCCACCGACGCCTCGCGATGTCGTCGCTCTGTGCGACCGGCATGGCCGCCAAGCTGAGGAGCCAGTGGGACCGCAACGACGGCCTGGGGCAGAACCACATGGCGGTGAAGTACCTGGGTCAGGACTACGAGGGCCTGAGGGCCCAGTGCGCCCAGGCCGGCAGGCTGTTTGAGGACCACCTGTTCCCCAGCGCCGCGTCGTCCCTGGGCTTCAACGAGCTCGGCCCGAGGTCCGCCAAGACGTCTGGAGTGCGCTGGATGAGGCCCGGGGTGAGGAAGGCCGTTTGGACCCGGCGTGACTCCGATCCATCGTTCTGTCGCGCGCTGATCCAGACGCTGAAGTTGTTTTTACTGGCAAAGTTTCATTTTCTTTTGTGGTGACTCTTTATTTGCGTTTTAATGATGATCAGCAGTGACTGAATATCCACTGCTTTTTATTACCTGCTGTAATAAAAAAATATCTTTTATCTACCGAGCAACATTTCCCCAAAGACTTAAATCTTCGTTGCTTGGCAACTAAACTTTCTCTCAGCAATGATTGGCCGATAACATTTCAATATCCCCCCCCCCCCCCCCCCCCCAAAAAAAAAACGCAGGTTCCTCTCTCTCCCTGCTGCTTCCAATCCGCCCATGCACCTTCCTCCCCCCCCCCCCCCCCTCAGCCTCCTGTCGCCTCGCTGCATTATGAATAAATTGGGGGGGGGGGGGGCACAAAGATGGCACACGCGCTCTCATTACTGTTTGATTCGCGAATACCTTGCCGGGTCACTGCCGCCGCCTCCCCCCCCACCCCCCTCTGATGCTTTCCCGGGGTCTCGTCTCGTCCCCCCCCCCCCCCCCCCCAAAAAAAGTGCCTCGTTGCATAATGCAGGGGCCTCTGTAATATTTACACGGCATTGCGCGGCTCGTGACTTGTTGAAACCCCGTAGAGACGCAGCGCCAGATGCAAAAAGTGAGGATCCCCCACAGCCGGCGCTGCAATAATGCGTTCTTGTGTTTTGTTGTTTGTTTGTTTGTGTTTTCTCCACCTCGCAGGAGATTTGCAAGCGCCCCGATTTCATCGTGGACGGAGCGACGCGGACGGACATCTGTCAGGGGGCTCTGGGTGAGGCGGCGCCGCTCCTACGGGATCCAGATGTTGGGAGGACGAGAGGGAGAGAGAGAGGAGACGTTTTTAGATTCATTTGCGATTGACGGGTTGCGACGCTTTAAGCTTTAGGATATTAATAAGTTGGGGCTTTCATCTGTCTTCAGGCAGACGACCCCCCGCCCCCCCCACGCTAGAATATGATATTCCCTTATTGAAACGATGAACTGTTGTCTGACTCGCACAAGGTTGAACTAAAAGCTCATGAGAGAAGATTGGAAGTGATATTATGAGGTTACGTCTCGGCGCGTCGTTTTCATCTTTTAAAAAAAAAATAGATTCATTTCATGCTCCAAACACCGCAACACATTCCTTGCATGTGTGAATCTGGGTTACTTTTGGGGGTTTTCATCCAACCTTTTAGGGCGGCCATGTTCCAGAACAAGATGATCAGTCATTGAAGGCCTTCTCTGCGCTACTATAACGTTTCATGACTTTAATACTAAAGGCCAAGTCTGGGTGTATCACTGTAACCGGGGCCTCTCCCACTTTCCTAGAAGGCAAAGCTTTTTGGAACAAAGTTCACGCCTCTTGTTTCTACAGAGGGAGGGAGGGGGGGGGGTGGACAAATCCGGTTTTGTGAGTTTCTTTCTCACTGAGCGTGTTTGTGTTTGTTCCAGTGCGTTCAGACTGAATCTCAGAGAGTTAAAAAAAAATTCTGATTCCCTTCTCATCACGTGTGTGACATGCTCATCCTGCCATTCAAATGCAGCATGGAAGGTCTTGCCCCCCCCTCCCCCCCCCCGTGTGATTAAACTGTGTGTCTTTCTGTGTTCAGGGGACTGCTGGCTGCTGGCGGCCATCGCCTCGCTGACCTTGAACGACCACCTCCTCAACCGAGTGGTCCCCCAGGGACAGGGCTTCCAGCAGGGCTACGCCGGCATCTTCCACTTCCAGGTGTTTGAACAGTGCTTTATTATAACATGCATTAATTTTGTTATTGCAATGTGTTTGGGGCTTGGACTCCATCCTGCCGTAGGAAAGACCAGGGGCCGGGATGCTGAGCCGAGCTATATCCCCCCCTTCGGGAGTCCAGACACTGGTGATGGTGGTAGAGAATAAGTTGCTCCAATTTCCTGATGTGCCAGGTACTGCTGTAGATTGGAGGTGTCAGGGGTGGTGGCGGGTCGCCTTTGGTGCGCGCTGAAATGACAACTGACAGCAGAGAGAGAGAAAAGTCTTTTAACGTTTGCCAGCCCTGATGCAATTGGTTTACGGTAACATCACCCACATCTGGTTGGCTGGTACTACCTGACCCCGCCCCTAATCAGCTGGCCGTGTGCCCCCATGGAGAGAGGGAGCCTACCGAGAATGGCAACGCCTGTCCAGTCTTCCTGACTGAATTTTCGCCTAAGCTTCATTTCAATCCGGAGAGACTTGAAGTTTGAACAGTGCTTTATTATAACATGCATTAATTTTGTTATTGCAATGTGTTTGGGGCTTGGACTCCATCCTGCCGTAGGAAAGACCAGGGGCCGGGATGCTGAGCCGAGCTATATCCCCCAAAAACAGGTTTATTTTATGATGAATAAAATAATACTTACGGCCACTGAGGAGTCCTAGCCAGACTTTAAGTGGAGCTGGTGGGACAAGGGGTTAGCTTGGTAGGGGAACATATCATGGGTCACGGGGAGTCAAGAGCCGATAGCGGCCACAGTTAACAAGGAAAGGACAGGAAGATCTCGTTGAAACACAGACAAGGACAAGGGGGCAAGGAAAGCCGCAGGACGTAGCGAGGGCCTAGCTGGGCCACAGTAAGGCATGGTGGGATTTCAACAGATCCCGAAGTAAAAGAGAGGGTCTGCTAGACCAAAGGACGGTATAGGTTGGGGGCGAGATAGACCCACGCCAAGGGCAGGGTGTGGTCGTGTAAGCCCGCAGACAAGATAGATGTGGTCACGGTCGACCGCAGAACAGGACAGTCAGGGTCAAGGGAGACCGCAGAATAGACATAGTTGCGGAGGACCCCTCACAGAACAACTTGACCGGGTCCGCTCAGACCGGGAAACAGATGGTCACATGGTGTACCTGACTGATCCTGTGCGCCCGCTGAACAGCCCTGCGTCGCTTGACGGGTCCAGCTTGGACCGGGCCCTGCTCAGACAGGCAACTAGCCCTGATCTATAGTGACCTGGTCGCGGGACCGCTAAACGGAAAGGTAGTCAGCTTGACTGGTCCCGTGAGACCGCGAAACAGAGTGTTGTCGGCTTGACGGGTCCTTTCGGACATCTTTTGGGGAAATTTATGTGGTCCCGTTAGACCAGGAAACGGACACGTTAAGCCAGGTAACGTTAAACCTAGGAAACACAGCCACGTTAAGTCAGGTCACGTTCACCTAGGAAATTAGATTTTCTTAGGGAGACTGGGAGGAACTACGCCGGTCCCCTGCATAGGGGACGCTGACCTGGCCTTCCAACATGCCAAAAGGGAATGCACCACCACCACCAGTTATATGCATGCTTACCCGCTCATTTACGGCTTATAGATCTTGCTTTGCACGTACTGCGCTACGACCAGGGCGGAGGAACGTCACAACCTCTGACGACCCCCCCTGGCCTGTTGGCTGAGAGCTTGTCACTGGGATGCTAGCAGCTCTAGCAGTTATTACCTTCTGGAATTCACAGACCCTCTTAGGCTTCCAGAATCCAACTCGCCATCCTTGATGTTGGAGAATGTGTGGGTTGCCGCGGCGCAACGTACCCTTAGGCCGGATGACGAGGAGATACCTTGGTTTATAGTCAAGTAGCTGCCCCTAAATGAATGCCCTGCGTACTGTTGGTGCCAACTTCTTAAGCGGATAAATATCTCAGCCAACCAAGAATAATTTTTAGCCCTTAGTTGAGATTGCTGGCCGCGCTTGATTGTCACGCTAAATGGAATCATCTGAAGAAAGGAGGCCCTGGTCTAGCCAGCCGTGGCTTTGACCAAAACCCCCCCAAAACACAGCTGGCCTGCATGCCTCCATGTTACTGATTCAGCACTGCTGTTGTGGCCGTTACACTAACACATTGAAACCACTGACACTCACGCTCCGTCAGTACTGCTCCTGTTCCCATATCGGTTGCGGCTGTTTGCATAAATAAGACGCCATGTCCTACTAGCAGCATGGAAATACGCTTCCCCGCGGCATAATGCGTATGGCGAATTAGCCTCTTCGCGCAAACTCTTGTCATCATGCGACGAGTGTAGCTTATATGGTTCCGGTGCCTGGTTCTGCAACGCGGCTGCGTCTTATGGGCAGTTGAGTCGATACTCATTCCCCTCCATGGTTTTGAAAGGGGCCTGCCCGTGCTGCAAAGCCATTCACCGCCAGCATAGGTGGCACACCGGCCCTTGTAAAAGGCGACCCAGAACACAAGGTCTTTGCGTGTGGAAGTTGTTGATATGTTCAGTTATTAGTTTCCGCAGCCATGTTTGTCCCGTAGTTTCCTCCAGGACTTTAACGCCCCTCAACCGGCAATTTCAGAGATCTCCCTCCATGAGTTTGGAGCCCATCTGTGCATCCTTATAATCAGCCCTTGACTGGTTGAATGGGTAACCGCAGCTCTGTATTACTTCCGAAAAAGCGCTTCAAGTCGATTTGTTTCTCCTGAACAACTTTTATACGCCGGTATTATGCTAACAGGATGGATGGAAAGGACATAGTTTTCCGACCAATCACAGCATTGTGGTTTGCGCGAGGCTTGGGTAGCTTGCTAGCCCAGCACATTTGGTTGACAGCTGCCAGAAGGGGTAACCAAGCACGGAACGGACGTGCACCGGGTCCTGTATGCATGCCCCTGTGTTCCTCTGAAAACGCATGACCATGAACTGGGCTTTTTAGGACCTCATGCCGCTGCTATGACTGTTGCGAGCCCGATGCCGGTGGTTAACCTGTCGCTGACGGGCAATCTGAGCTGGGTGACCCAAAGCGCCGCACGGATAGATTGCAGTTGAATGTCGCTTGCGGATTTGTTTCTGTATGCAGGAGTCGCGCAAGCTTCTTTTTATTTTATTTATTTATCCTTATATTTCTTTAGCTTGAAAGCCATGCACCTGCATAGGCACAATTATGACACTTCCCCCTTATTGCTAGTGGTCCTGTATTTATTTATGCAATACATTAGCTATAGCTTAGACTATTTGACTAGAACATCATGTCCAGTTGTAGCAGTTATTCTGATCGATTACTAGTAGTCAATACGGTGGACCCGGCCTGAGTGCCTTAGAAGCTTCACGGTACTGGTTGCCGAGCTGTTACTCCCGTAGTTCACGCTGTGATCGCTACCCAGCTCTGTAAGAATCTAGCTCATGCCCCCTCTCAGGGTAAACATTACATTACACCGCGCAAACAACGGTAGACGCCAGCGCTGCGTGCTCCGCCGTGGAGCGCTTACTTCAAACACCACGGAGCTTCACCTCGCGACGCTGCGCTATCATCACATGAGGACAGCCGGACAGTGCTAACCGGGGAATAGCTTCGCATCGCGGAGCGTGTCCATACGTTACCAGCTTAGTATCTGCGTGCTTACCCGGTGGACAATCAGGGAATGCGGGTGCCTGTGAATGCCGAGCTGCTTCATTCTGCATGGATGCGGAGGGTCGACTTGCAGAGTGTTAGCCCATCAAGGAGCTGCTTGCTGGACGGAAAGCTGCGCGTTTCCCAGGCGTTGGAGATGACGGTGATTTCCGTCCTCGATGTTCCGCAGTAGCTGGAGAGCCGGTCCGGGGTGTAGCGCTCTCTCGCAGTAGGAGCTAGCGCCGCTAGTGGCAGTGGCAACTCGTTGAGGCACTTCCTGTTGCAGGTTGCGGTGCCTGTGGCTCTGTGGCAACTACCGCGTGTGTTTACTCGGTCAAGAGACCAGGTCCTCGGTCGGGGGAGCTAAATGGACCGGTGCCTCAAGTTAAAGGAGTGTTACCACGATCTATGGGAGCGATGCCTCGGCTGGTATCGGTACCGGGAGCGCGTGCTTTACGCTCCCTCAGCGCGAGCTACCGTTAAGTCCTTAACACCTCGACTGTTTATGCCCTGGCTCTTAATAACGCACTTGTAGTTTGGCTACTTGATTTATTTGTACTCTATTGCTTCTTGTTCTGTACCCTCTGCTGAATGCACTTCTTGTCCCTTGGATTAAATCGTATGCTAAATTACATAAAACATAATGGGTTGTTTCAATTCGGTGCGGTTGGCAGGGAGGGATCGACTCGCTCTCTGCCAGCTGTGAGCCTTACCCACTCACACCTGGGCAGAGGGATGCTTGGTGCTCGGACCGCGCAGCGCTCTTACGTTTAGCATAACTGCTTCCTGCTGCGCCTCATAAAAGTGCTACTACGCCGGTGGCTCGCCGGCTCAGATTTTGCTTTAGCTTTCCGATCGATCGCAATCAACCGACGTCCCATCGGCGTTTACCGCAACATTGTTGTGTCGGACAACCTTCTTCTTCCTCCCCAGTTCTCTCTGCCGCTGAATAATAGCTTGTTTGATGGTCAACCGGTCACATGCACAGATGCGCAAGGACGTGCGGCTGAGAACTAACTCGATTTAAACGTCAACCGGTCACATGCACAGTTGCGCAAGGACGTGCAGCTGAGCACTAACTCGATTTAAACGTCAACCGGTCACATGCACAGTTGCGCAAGGACGTGCAGCTGAGCACTAACTCGATTTAAACGTCAACCGGTCACCTGCACAGTTGCGCAAGGACGTGCGGCTGAGGGATAATAGTTTCTCTTCCGGAATCGTCTTACCGAGAATGCCCCGCAGTCAGAGCCAACCTATCGCATCTGGTTTTGCGTTGCAATGACACCTGCTCACGTCTGGTGCGCTCTGACTCGCCTTTGGTGCGCGCTGAAATGACAACTGACAGCAGAGAGAGAGAACAGTCTTTTAACGTTTGCCAGCCCTGATGCAATTGGTTTACGGTAACATCACCCACATCTGGTTGGCTGGTACTACCTGACCCCGCCCCTAATCAGCTGGCCGTGTGCCCCCATGGAGAGAGGGAGCCTACCGAGAATGGCAACGCCTGTCCAGTCTTCCTGACTGAATTTTCGCCTAAGCTTCATTTACATGGATCGCTCTGGGGGGGACAAAATGCAGTCCTTCAATAACGGGGCCACACAAAATGAGGAGTGATGGTGATGATTTGTACATTTCAACCACGGATCGGCTTCTTTGACGCAGTGGGGGGGGGGCCTTTTTCATCTTGGTGCCAAGCGGACTGTTCGCCTGCCAAGTGATAACGAGAGAGAGCGCGAGTCTGGGAGGAAGTGCAGAGGAAACGCTGCCGCACAGCGAGGACACACATGCCAACACGTGTAGGAACGGGCCTGTGGTGTCACATGACACACACACACACACACACACACACACACACACACAGGTTAGTCTACACAGCATGGCGGGGAAATCCATCCTTTTCCCCAGAAGACGAAGATTCAAGCATCTTTTCGGTTCATTTGGTGCTGACTCATTTTGCATCAGCGGGTCAATAAATGCCGTCTCACACACACACACACACACACACACACACACACACAGAAGGCAGCCGAGGGAAAGCAGAGCATTTGACCCGTTTTCTCACTGATTAGTTCCAGAGACTGTGAGATCACACACACACACACACTGGAAACAACGCTTGCATTTGCTGCAACGTGCACGTGCATGTTGAACGTGCACGGAGCGGCTGGTAAATAAACACATGTACTCCTTTTGAGCGGCGCGAGGCTTGTCCTACTTTGGTCTCCCCCTTTCTCTCCAGCGTGCCTGGATGTTGTTGTTGGTGTTTTATTTTTTCTGCATCACAGCCAGCGTATTTCTGCTTTTCAGTTTCTCATTTTGTGTGTGTGTGTGTGTGTGTGTGTGTGTGTGTGTGTGTGTGTGTGTGTGTGTGTGTGTGTGTGTGTGTGTGTGTGTGTGTGTGTGTGTGTGTGTGTGTGTGTGTGTGTGTGTGTGTGTGTGTGTGTGTGTGTGTGTGTGTGTGTGTGTGTGTGTGTGTGTGTGTGTGTGTGTGTGTGTGTGTGTGTGTGCACGGTCGAGTCTTCCAGGGATTCCACCCTTTGTTTCATTTCTGATCATTTTAAGCCTCTGGAAAAACAGCCCGGACCTGAATGAGTCATCCCCAAATGTAATTACGAGTGCACTGCAGTGAGAGTCTTAATTGAAGTAGGACCAAGAGTGGGGGGGGAAGAGAGAGAGGGGTGGCGGGGAATGGAGGAAGGAGGAGTCTGTGGGAGAATAAATTATAAAATAGGCAATCTCAGTCGGAAACAAATGAAACCAAAGTGGGGCAGAATCGCTCATCATATTCTTATTATAGATCCACACGGAACAACTGAGGGTTTCAAAGGCTTTAGAGGGGGAAGCGTCTCGTACTTTTGGGTATCCATAGGGCCCCCCCCCCCCCCCCACACACACACACGTCTGTAACATTCCAACATATATATACACACACACGCATGCACACCTTTTATTGGCTTTTTATGACAACCCTGCAACTTCCTTCCTCGTCTTTCTCTGTTTCTACAAACCCGATTACTTTGACAGACGCATCTCTCACGTCTGGGAGGTTTGTTTTTCTGTACGAGTCGACCGATGTGACAGGAAAGAAAATTTGATCAATGATGTGAAACGGCATTGGATATTTCTTCGTCCACTTGTCATTCCTCTCTCTTTGGGTCTCATAATTACAAGAGGTGAAGGAATTCCTATCAAACCCAGTCGGGCTCAAACGGCAGTATATACACAACATATATATAATATAATATTATGCTGGGTGGAACTCTTGTGCTCCCTGCTGGCCGACACGGTCACATGTTAAGGCCCAATGTGGGGAAAAGATTCAGAAAATACATTTTTATTTTTTTATTCTTCTCCTCAGGGTTCAGTCTCCTGATTCCTCACCCTGAGATTTAAAAGCCCCCCCCAAATTCCAAACCTGTCTTGACTTCCCTCCTTTTTTTTTTTTCCTTCTTCTTACTCCTCCCAGTTCTGGCAGTTCGGCGAGTGGGTCGACGTGGTGATCGACGACCGGCTGCCGGTGAAGGACGGCAAGCTGCTGTTCGTGCACTCGGCCGAGGGCACCGAGTTCTGGAGCGCGCTGCTGGAGAAGGCCTACGCCAAGTAAGGGCCCCCGCGCTAAACCTGCCCGGATACAAGCGCGCCGTGGGCAGGGGGGGAGGGGGGGGGGGAAAAGAGTCTGCTGGGAGACTATAACTTCGGAACTTGAGACTGTGGCCTCGGGTTGTGAATGTGGCTTGCTGTAAAAGTGAACACTTGCATGCACACCTGCTCGTGTGGACTCAAGCCAAGCACTACCCCCCCCCCCCAACACACCTTCTCAATCGCCGCAGGCTCAACGGCAGCTACGAGGCCCTGTCGGGCGGCAGCACGTCGGAGGGCTTCGAGGACTTCACGGGCGGCGTGACGGAGATGTTCGAGCTGGGCAAAGCCCCCCCCGACCTGTTCAGCATCATCCGGAGGGCCATAGACAGGGGCTCCCTGCTGGGCTGCTCCATTGAGGTCAGTGCAGCGAAACCCCCCCCCCCCCACCCTCTTTAGGTCTGGACGGAGCCCGGGCTAGCTGTTTCCCCCCGTTTCCAGTGTTTGTGCTAAGCTAAGCTACTTGCAGACATGTCAGTGGTGGAAAACTTTGGGTTGGAGTCTGAAGGAAACAATAATGGGAAAATCTCCTTCTTTTTGAGGGGGTCAAAGGTGACTGTGATGGTAGAAGGATGCACGTATTCTGGTCTGATACCACCAGAGGGCGGTAAAGATCGGGGAGCTTTCAGGGGTCACAGCGGGTTTATGAACGAGTCTAATCCATGATAAACTAACCTTTCCATTTAGTTTGTAATCACTTTAAATGATTAAAAAAAAGGAAAATACTGTGACAGAACAAAGCTGATCGATTTAGTTTTCTCTCAGACGACCAGCTCCAATGACCGGGAGGCCGTGACGTTCAAGAAGCTGGTGAAGGGACACGCCTACTCCGTGACCGGGGTGGAGGAGGTGAGTCCAGTCCGGTCACATGGCACAGCTTTGTTTTCCAGCTGCTTTTAGCTCCGTGTCACCTGCTCGGAATCATTCGAGTGATTCGATCCCAGAAACTGGAGGGGGGGGAGAGAAGAGAGAGTGTGACTAAGTCACATGAGGCGGCCCCCAATTCACTTTGTTTCAGCTAACGAGAGGCAGCGAAAAGGACGAGGAAGCACGTTAACTCCTAACTGCCTAAATACATTACATTTGGTGTAATAAATAACGTGAGCATAAGACAGACTGGTGTAAACTGAGTCGAACCCTTTTGACATTTCTATTGAACCAAACTACAAAAATCAGTGCCGAGATTTGTATTTTAATAATAATGATAATTTAATAATTATTCACCAGATATTGTATTTTTACTGTATGTATTGTAGATTTCTTTATTCATTTATATCCTTCAGTAAAACGTAACGTCGTAACGTGACAAGTGGAAGTGGTTCTGTCTCATTCTCCCCCCCCCCACGCGCCGCGTTTCACTGTGACGACGTGAGACGTCAGACTCACTGCGTCTCCCTGTTGTCCCCAGGTGGTGTACAGAGGGAACGCCACCAAGCTGGTCCGCATCAGGAACCCGTGGGGGGAGGTGGAGTGGACCGGCCCCTGGAGCGACGAGTACGACGTTTAAAAAAGCCCCGGCAGTTTCTTATGTGAGACAGAAAAAAAAAAAAAGCTGTGTTTTTTTTGTTCTCCCTCAGCTCCAGAGAGTGGGACAGCGTGGACGACTCCACCAGATCTCGGCTGCGGAAGCGCAGCGAGGACGGCGAGTTCTGGTGAGTCTCGCCTTCCCCGCCTCTGGCGCTTTGAAAGGCCGCCGCCGCCCTCGCGCTTTGTGACGCCCCCGCCTGTACCTTCCGCCTCGCAGGATGTCCTACGCCGACTTCCTGCGCGAGTTCAGCCGCCTGGAGCTGTGCAACCTGACGGCGGACACCCTGCAGGCCAGCCAGCCCAAGAAGTGGAGCTCGGCGCTGTACCAGGGCGAGTGGAGGAAGGGCAGCACCGCCGGGGGCTGCAGGAACTTCCCAGGTGACCTTTGGCCCCTTTAAAAAAATAAAATAAATAATAATAAAAAAAACGCGTCGCCGCTCAATGCCAACCGGTTTCGTCTTCCCAGCGACCTTCTGGCTGAACCCCCAGTTCAAGATCGCGCTGCAGCACCCGGACACGGGCACGTCCGAGTGCAGCTTCCTGGTGGGCCTCATGCAGAAGGACCGCAGGAAGAAACGCCAGGAGGGCCAAGACATGGAGACCATCGGCTTCGCCCTCTACGAGGTCCGCCGCCGCCCTTTTGCCCCTTTTTTGGGGTTCTACCCTCGTTGCTCCTGATCGCGGCCCATCTGATGACCTCGTTCTTTCTCTCTCCTTCTCTCACAGGTTCCGAAGGAGGTACGAGTTGGGCTTTTTTTTCTTGTCTTGTAATTTAAGATCAACCAGTCGTTTTGAGATCCGAGCAAATACTTCCAAATTCTACCCGGACGTCGCACAGCCCCAGAACCTCTTCTCTCCCCCCCCCCCCTCTCTCTTAGTTTGTGGGATGTTCGGGCGTCCACCTGAAGAGGGACTTCTTCCTCACGCACGCCTCCAGCGCCCGCTCCGAGCTCTTCATCAACTTGCGGGAGGTCAGCTCGCGGCTGCGGCTGCCGCCCGGCGAGTACGTCATCGTGCCGTCCACCTTCGAGCCGCAGAAAGAGGGCGACTTCGTCCTGCGGGTTTTCTCCGAGAAGCCCGCCGACTCCCAGTGAGTGACCGCCAAGAGACGTGTGGGGGGGGGAAGAATGGTGGATGGAAATAAATGACTCGGAATCTCTGTTCCCTTCGCTTCAGGGAGCTCGATGACGACGTCAAAGCGGACCTTCCGACTGAGGTAAGGTGGGGGGGGGGGGCAGGAAAACCCCCACAACGGGACCACGAAGGACGTGTGTGTGTGTGTGTAGACGTGTGCTGACGTGATGTGTCCCGTGTTTCAGGTCCAGCTGGACGAGAGCCAGATCGACCCGGCCTTCAAAAACCTCTTCAGACAGCTGGCAGGATCGGTAGGCTGGACCAATGCTTCCTGACACACACACACACACACACACGGGTTCTCATGACTTGTGCGTTTGTGCCAATAGGACATGGAGATCAGCCTCACAGAGCTGCAGACCATCCTGAATCGGATCATAAGCAAACGTTAGTATCTGGGACCTCGTTGGCTTCTTCTTCTTCTTCTTCTTCTTTTTTTAAACGTACCTTCATTCGTTCTCTGTCTGGCAGACAAAGACCTGAAGACGGACGGCTTCACGAAGGAATCCTGTCGCAGCATGATAAACCTCATGGACGTATCCTTGAAAATGGGGGAGGGGGGGAGGGGTGGACTAGATGTTCACCAGACCTGGTTGCGTTGCTCCTCAACACGCCTGCTCAGACGGACGGCAGCGGAAAGCTGGGCCTGAGCGAGTTCCACGTCCTGTGGGAGAAGATCAAGCGCTACCTGGTGAGATCGACCACCGAGGAGAACGTGGATGACCATCGATGCGGTTTCTGTTTTCCTCTTTATTGACCCGTGTGTTCGTCTCAGACCATTTTCAGGCAGTTTGATTTGGACAAATCGGGCACCATGAGCTCCTACGAGATGAGGATGGCTCTGGACTCTGCAGGTAGAGCGTCCTTCTCGTTTCTATGGCGAGACCAGAGGAGACGGCGGCGCATGAGACTCTTTTAAACCTCTCCCCTCCCTCCCTCCCCCCCCCCCCCCCCCCCACACTTCAGGTTTCAAGCTGACCAACACTCTGTTCCAGCTGATCATCCTGCGCTACACGGAGGCCGACATGTCCGTCGACTTTGACAACTTCGTCACCTGTCTGGTCCGGCTGGAGACCATGTTCAGTGAGTCCCGTCAGAATGCAAAAAAAACAAAATGACTGGCAGGATGTCCCTAAAATGTTCCCCCCCCCCCTGCAGAAACCTTCCACACCTTGGACACGGACAAAGACGGCTACATGTCCCTCGACTTCAACCAGGTACCACCGGCACAGACGCCTCAACGAGTCGCCTCGCTTCCACCCTCCACCCCCCCTTAAACCCCCCCCCCTCTCTCTGTGTGCTCCCCAGTGGATCACCCTGACCATGTTTGCCTGAAGACGAGCGGACGCCTCTGCTGCGGCCCCCAGGGGGCCACGTTCCAGAAGTGCCTTCTCTTCTCTCTCTCTCTCTCTGCATTTCGTCTACGTGGTGCCTGCTTCGTCAACGTGTGCCGACTCGTTTACGCCTCGTTTTGGTTTTTCGCCCAACCAAGGGAACCAAACATCTGGAAAAGAAAAGTTTTACAGCTGTAGAAGCCTTTGTTCGCAGAAATAACGTTATTTAACTTTTAAACAGAGGACCAAACCCGTCCCAGCAGCGTTAAGGGGACCCTCGGCACACTTTCTGTAGACTTCCTGAGGCTTTTTATCGATTTGACTTGAACATGAAAATCCTCTCTCCGCGTCTCCGCTTAAAAAGGCTACGAACGAGCCACGCTTCTCCGTTTGGGGGGGGCGGGGGGGGGTAACTCCGGTTACCGCGGCAACGTGCAGTAGTGAAACAAACGGCTCGCTCTAAGGGGACGCAAACACACGGCGCTATATTTTAAGAAAACACACTTAATACTGTTCTATTTCTGCTTTTTGCTAAAACATTGCACTAAATGCTGCACACGGTTTCTTTAATTAAAAGGGTTAATAGGGAGGTTTTTTTTTTTTTTTGTAGAAAATTAGCTATAAAAAATGCTTATACTTAATAATTTACACTTACCGAGCACTACGGGTTCCACTAACAGGGCCGCGTTCATCCCCAGAGGGGAAATAACACCTTTTTGATCGATTTAAAAAAAAAAAAAGGTAATTTCCTCAAAGAGTTGATGTACTTGAGGACAATCTGCAGAACGCTCTTCTGAGAGTTTGTTCCGTGGGAAGGTTTGAGGCCACGTGGAGCTTACGCTTACCGACTTTCACGTCTCCGGTTTACACCCCCGGGCCAAACTTCGCCTGCTCGTCGAGCGGCGCCCGGTCGAGTGACGCTTCCCCCTCGAGGGGGTTTGGCTCAGGATTCTGCACGGCTGTTTTTACCGAAGAAATAATGATTTTTATTTTTTCATTTTTATATTGCAAGGGACGTCCCGGTGGGTTTTAATGAGAACAAGTTGTTGAGGTGGAGGGAAACTTTTTATGCAAGTTGTGAGCATGCAGCGTGAAATGTGATTACATCGTCTAACTGCCTGACTTCTGCCACATGTGAAGTATTTTTAACAAAGTGTCATGCCTTTTTTTTTTTTTTTTTCATTTTTGTAAATGGAGGAAATCGATTTTGAAACGTTTACATTGATCCTTTACGCTGACGTCGCAGCCAGCGATCCTCTGTTGGGTTTTTGCAGCGGATGCTTTTGTAACCAAATGTTTACGAGGGTCACATCCAGGGTCACATCCAGGGTCCTCCGGGATCGATGTGCATCATGTGACTTCACTGTGCAGCATCTCTCAAACTCTTTGCCAAATAAAAATGGGGATTTCAATAGGTCTCAATTTCTGTTTATTGGTGTTTGTGATATGAAAAAAAGCTCCCTTCCACACCCCAAAGTACAACACAAACACACTGGATGTAATAAATAATACACTTTAGTAACAACATTAATATGAAAAAAACAAGCACTGTAAGATACCTTCTGTCAAATAATGTACAGTGTACACATCTCAACAACATCACAAAATTAGGAATTTTACAGTAGATTCTTTTGTTCATTTTTAAGTTAAATCGACATTTACACAAGCTGATCACGTTATAAGTTAGAACAAAAACGTCTTGATTGCGTATTGCCAGACGTCACAAAAAGCACAACAACACCAAAACAAAAGGTTGTATTTTTGAGATCTCTTGGTCGGATTAATTCTTTTGACCTGAAAGCCCAACCGCTCGCCTACGCCATGGACTCGTTGGGGGGGGTTTTCTTCGGCACGCCAGCATCCCTCGGTCGTCCTACTCGGGCGTAGTTGTTGTTGTTGAGCTCCATCTTGGTCACAATGGCGGACACCAGCCGCTCCAGCTGCGCCGCCCGCCGGCTGCCCGTCTCCAGGACCTCCTCGTGGTTGGCCTTGGCCTCGCTGCCGTAGTCCATCACGGCCTGGTTGGTGATCAACGAGAACGCGAAGACGCGCATGCCGCAGTGGCGCGCCACGATCACCTCGTGCACCGTGCTCATGCCTGACGAGGGCGATATGGTTTGAATGAGGTACACTTTTTCGACATAACCCCCACTCGACTTATATGGCGTTGGCGGGGAACCTTTTCCCGCTGAGGCCGCTACTCACCGACCGCGTCGGCGCCCAGTCGGTGCAACATGCGGGACTCGGCGATGGTCTCGAAGGACGGTCCGCCCAGCACGCAGTACACCCCCTCCTTCAGGAAGTCTCCGTAGCCCAGTTCCTGTCCCACGTGCATGGCCATCTGCTGCAGCGCTCGGTCGTAGGCGTCCGACATGCAGGGGAACCGCACGCCGAACCTGCCGGCAGTACAGGGAGGGAGGGGAGGGGGGGGGGGAGGGGAGGGGGGTTAGTGAAGGGATGTTGGGTTCAACAAGACCTCTGGACTCTGGAAGCTTCTGGTCGTGTCTTGTGAGAACCCGGCGTACCTCTCGTCGTTGGGTCCGCACAGCGGGTTGACGCCGGCGAAGCCCGGCAAGTTGAGGTGGTCTTTGATGATCATGATGTCCCCGACTTTGAAGTCCTGGTTGAGGCCCCCGGCGGCGTTGGTCAGCACCAGCGTCTCCACGCCGAGCAGCTTGAAGATGCGTACGGGCAGCGTGACCTGAGACCAGAGGTGTTGTGGGTCAGTGGGTCGAGGCAGTCATTGACAGTTCTTCTTAAGCCCAAGGGGTGGGGTTTCGGATGACGCTCACCTTCTGGATCGGGTAGCCCTCGTACAGGTGGAAGCGGCCCTGCATGCAAACGCACGGCTTCTCCTTCAAGGTGCCGAACACCAGCCGGCCGGCGTGTCCGTGCACTGCGGGAGGAAGACGAGACGCTCAGCGGACGTGGAAACGAGAGGCCAGACGTTTTTTTTTGTTGGTTGGGGTTAAGTTCACCGGTGCTCTGTGGAAAGTTGGGGATGTCCTTGTAGTCGAAGGCCACCTGGTCCTTCAGCATGTCGGCCAGCCCGCCGAGCCCCGAGCCGCACACGATGCCCACAGTGGGGCGCACGTCCGTCCGGGCCAGCAGCCAATCAGCCGTGGCCTCGCACTCCTCGTAGGTGCAGCTGGAGGGACGCGAAAAGATTGGGAGGGGGGGGTTCTTTTAATCAGACGCGACATTCAAGTCTCCCTGCCTCCTGATTCATTGAGGGTCATGTGATGCGGTCATCGTAATCACATCACAGGACAAGAGCTGGGCTGATCTGAGAACAGCCACCGACAAAGATGCACGAAACTTTCTCTATATATATAACTTTGTGTATTTCCTCTATAAGTGTCAAACTGCTTTCACTCCCTTTTCCAGGTATGCCTTGACGGTTACACAAGGCTGTGACTATAAATAAACATACGCCCTGTGGCGGACTAAAGCAACAGTTTAACTCCACGTAGGACTCTCACAGAGACACATGGAGGTCCTTTGGTGGAGGCCGCTGCTGCTCAGAGAGCATGTGGTCTTTTTTCAGGGGGGGAAGGGGGAGGAGCCAAGCCACACATTCCCCCGGGTTTAGCTTCTACCCACAAACTTTTACCCCCCCCCCCCCCTCCCCCCCCCAACCATGAGAGCCGTGGAAGTAGAGTCCAAAGGAGCACTCACCCTTTGTTTGCCATCACGAGCGATTCAGTGTCCACGAGAAGGAAGGAAAAAAGAGCAAGTGTGAACTTTTTCAGAAAAGGAAAACCAATTTCCAAAAGAGGCCAAAACCTTGAATGGGAGTCCAGCTGTTTGGAATGAACTCTCTCTCTCTCTCTCTCTCTCTCTCTCTCACTGTAGGGGTAAAGGCTCAGTGTCCCGTTTTATTACAGGCACAGAGGCGACCCCCCACCCTCTGCTCCTCACTATGACGCATGCGGAGGCTGCAGCCTCATAGGCCGGCACAACACACCCTCCAAATGGCATGCACCCCCCCCCCTCCCTCCCTCCCTCCCATTCACACATCCTGAGCTCCACTATTATTGTAAACAGGGAATGGTTGCAACAGTTTTCTCCCCCCCCCCACATAAGACGCGTTCTCAGCATGACACAGGGTTTATTTTTCAACATTACATATCTGAAGTGTGCAGGAGGTTGTTGGACAATCTTTTACTCATTCCTTTGTGTCTTGTTATTGGCTCGTTCAGTTCTCACGGGGTGTTTTCCCAGATGCACACGCACACACACACACACACACACACACACACACACACACACACACACACACACGCACAAAACAAACACACACGCCCCCGGATCCCGAGGCTTGTCACCTGCCCTGAAGCTCCGGTAATGGATGAGCCCACGAATGTGAAGCAAAGAAAACACGCTTCAACATTCTGTGTTTACGTCTTTTTCTTAAGTCAAAACATTAATATCACAGCACGAAGGTTTAGGTCATCTTTCACTTAGCGTAGCACTACTAGATGAATGTGATACAGAATGCTCCTTTTATTTTGTGTTTAAGCAGCATTTATTAACTTTACTTATTAAAGCAGAACTGGTTTGATGATCATGTCGTGTTTCCTCCATTAACTGTTATTAAAATAACTATTTCAAAAAAAAAGGACGATTTCCATCATGCGTGCGGGGGGGTGTGTGTGTGTGTGTTTGTGTGTGTGTGTCTGAGGGCCCGGTGACTCACACTTTCTCCAAACAGCTTTTTATCGCCTTGTTTTACTGCCACTTACTCCGCTTCCTGCCGACCCCTCGCTCGCCGTTCCAAACCCGCCCCGACTGCGACTATTGGATATATATAATAATCAGTTGTACGACAATAACAAAAGTACAGTACGGTTTGACGCCGTTGGACCTTGGATTGTTGTTGCCTGGTGACAGCGATGAGGTCAACCCCCCCCCCCTCTTCTCTGTTCGGGTCGAGTCCTCCTCGTATCTCTTGTTCTTTTTAAGGGCAGTTGTTCACTTTCGCCTGATAGCGTTGTGGCAGCAGGTGACCCCATCGACCTCTTCACCCCCCCCCCCGCCCCCCCTCGTTGCCATTTTGTACACATCCCTTTTTCTTTATCTAGAAAAATCTTCTATAAAATTAAAATAAGAACTACTTGGCCGGTAACTGTCACAATACTTTTGTTGAGTTTGTTTCCTGTTTTATTCTAAAGTTACTTCGTGACTTCCTGTTTTCCCGCCATTGTAATTGTCCCTTTGTCTCTGCGTCGGGTCGTCTGTCGTTATTAACATCCTTTGTGCAAATGGATCATTTACCACAACTTCTCTTTCCTTTTTCACCCTGCAGCTCATCCTCTCATCTGACACATTTCCAGAGCACAACAATATAATTATAATAATAATGATTATAATATTGATCTTATGGCACAGCTCACACGGGGCGGGAAAAAACAGACAAACAGCACCAAACAAAGTGTAACTACCTGGTCTCTCATTGCTGCAATAAGACACGTGTTACACAACACCTGGTCCTCACAGTCATGTGACAAATGCCAGCAGTGTGCGACTGCTGCTGTTGAGACGCATTCCTCAAGCGCTCTTACGTGAACAGAATGATGCCAATTGTGCACGTTATTGACTCCGCAGAAACACAAACAGCTTCTATTTGTTCTTGTGACGCGTGTCTCTGTCCATCTACTGTCTTATCTTTGTTTTTTGGGAGGCGGGACGGAGCCATTGTCCCATCGAGACGTGAAGGTTCCCAAAACCTCTCATAAAGTGAGCGTTGAGGTGTGCACACAGTCGCTTGTGACAGCGTGTGCGTCGTTATCAGTTCACTTCCTGCAATGACTGGATGAGATGAGACGCACAATCGGACAAGACAACAATGTGAGACGGGCCTCAGCAGGGAGTCACCCTCAAGCATCAGATCCAAATCGATTCCTTGGGTGGGGGCCTCTTGGTCTGCTGAAGGTCATGTGCTGCACGTCAGGTTGTCGCCGTGACGACCGATTGAACCCGTGGGGGCCGTTGGCTGGAACGAGCGGCGCCGGGAGGAGTCCAAATGACCGCTCTCCTCTTTAGGAACCTGCTTCATCTCATGTTGAACTGCAGAACATTCTCCTTGTGATGGACCCGTCCACTGGTCACATGACGGGGGAATGGAGTTTTTTTTCTTTTCTTGATTCAGCTTATAATTCAATAACTTTTTGTTACTAATTTCAAATGAATTTCATCTCCGAATCGAGTCTTGAGAAGGTCCAGCTTCCTGTGATTAAAAAGACCAGAGTTGAGGGGGCCATCCCTCCATAAGCCCCCCCCTCCCCCTCCCCCACTTGTACTTAATGATGTCTCTTATCTATAACAAGTAAACCGGCTTATTGGAGGGAATTGCACTTTGTTTTTTGTCGTTCTTTGTGTCCTTGTGGTTGAAATGCACTTATTGGAAGTCGTCTTGGAGAAAAGCCTCAGCTAAATGACATGTGATGTAATGTAATATGATGTGATGTGATGGGATGAAAAAGTACATTCATCTTAAAAAATACTAATGTACAGTGTCTCTCTCTCTCTATATATATATATATAGTATGTTCAAGGCGAGTTTATGAGCTTCGCACAGTGTGTGTGTGTGTGTGTGCGTGTGTGTGTGTGTGTGTGTCTCCTGCGTACAACCAGCAGATGGAGCAAGAGACTAATACTCACTTGATTCCTTATTTTGCTTTTTAAATGGCAAATTACTAACAATAATAAATCATTGAATGTAAAGGTTCTGGCACCAGGCTCTGAGCTTCATTATAAGTTTTCTTCCTGTTATAATTTGTCTCTCTTTTGTCTTTCGTTTCCTCTGTTACTTGTTTGCCTTCCTGTCTGCGCCGAATGATGTGTGACGGATTGATGTGGGGGTTTTTTGGGGGGGGGGTTCTGCATTTATTTCTTCCTCGGAAAGAGGGAGGGCGGGCGGTGATGTGCTGTGAAGTGAAAGTTACAGAATAAAAACAAACCACAAAGGGGGAGGGCGACATGTGGTGGAAGCACAACTCGACCAAAAGGGAGGGGGTGAGGGGGTGAAGGGGGGGCAGATCGACAAAGAGAGGGGAGGAAACGAGGAAGCAGGAGGTGAAGCCATGTGCTTCCACCACGCCTCCTCTCACAACCTCTCTCCTCCTGTCACCTTCTTCCTCTTTCTTCTTTGTGGCCGGTTCTTTCTCTCTCTCCTCTCTGCTCCCTCTTCATCTCCCTTTCCTCCCTCTCGACTCCCTCCCGCTGACCTCTGACCTCTGCGGAAAACAGGGGAGCGAAGTGTGGGTTCTAACACGGTTCTATCGTTAGAAAGTCCTTTAAATATGAGGTAAATATGACCGTCATCAAATTAGATATATAAGATACATTAAATGGTGTACTTTGTTTAAAGTTTCGGGGCCTGTTTTAATTCCCTTTGAAGCACACATCGTTGTGGATGACATTCACATGAAGAGGGGGGGGGGGGGGGGTATTTCAGGTGAGCGATAGAACGAGCACTGTGGATTTCCCCCACACTCGCACTGCAATTTTCCCTTTGTGACAGGAAGTTCTTTTATCACGCCGTACATCGACCTTAGGTGAACCCCCCACCCCCCCCTCCCCCCGAGGGAGACCCCGACCCAAGAGGAGCCAGGTGCTTAAGAAATGGTCACACCCGCTCTGGTGTAATCGGATGTAGGGGCCCGGTTACCCCCGACGACGAGGGGACGGGAGAGGAACAACAGCACCGCGTCCCCCCCCCCCCCCCCGTCTGCAGATTGATGCGCGTATTGTGCGACGATTCACGGGGGCCCGCGTCCCACCCGGAGACCCTCGACCCCGGAGCAGGCGGGTAAATCAAACCCACCCTTGAATAGTGGCCCTTTTTCCACTTCCTCCAATAAGAAGGGCCCATTCTATCATCCAGATGTTTGAGTCAAATGTTCAAATCCACGTTATTCTTCCCTATGAACCTCGACCCCCCCCCCTCCCTGTCAGTCGCAGGCGGACATGGCACGGCATCACAGGCGAGGCCGGGGGCCCCCGCCCCCCTCCTTCGCCCGTCCTTTGATTTGTAGAACACCTCCGCTGCAGCGCGACAACTTCCAGGCCCGCAATCTCACCGCCATCAAACATTTACATGAGAAAGTTGACAAAAGGCTGCGACGGCGGAGGAGGCCTTCGCCACAAAGGGGCCCATTCACACGGTACAGTGAGGGAGGGGGGGGGGGGGGGGCCCGGGGAGGGAGGGAGGGTGGGAGGAGAATTAATGAATTAAAAAGCCTCGTGAAACAGCGGTTGTCTGAAGACATTTGGGTTTATATAGAGTGGGGGGGGTGACGGGGGAAGGGGGGGGGTGACGGGGGGAGGCATGGGGGGGCGAGGGGGAGTGGACAGCCCAGGCTTTCTTTAACTTCTCGCACACCAGCGCCGTCCAGCTCCACACGCAGGGAGGCAGAGCAGAGCACAGAGGGTCCGATTACATAAGGACCCAGGAAACGTGGGGAGTCCGCCAGAACCCGGGTCCCGCCAGTACCAGCGTGCCGGGAGACACCGACTCTCTTCCTCTCCCTCCCCCACCCCCCCCACTCCACTTCTTACGGGACCACTCTTTCGACCGCATCATGTTGTCCCTCCGAGAGCTTCTCTAGGATTCCGTCTCTCAAAAGTAACAGAGGACGCCGAGGACGCCGAGGACGCCGAGGACGTGGAGGGACGGGTCCGAAGGGCAGAGCAAAACGCCGCGATGCCAGAGGGACAGGTGGCGTGAAGAAGACCCGCTCCGGGGAGGGGGTAGGGGGGGGGGGGGGAGGTCGTCGAGTGCGCGTCGCTCAAAAGACTGAACTTTCTCCTCTTGTTTTCAATCCCTCTTCAAACCCCCCTCAGCCAGAGACAGATCGAGCCCCCCCCCCCCCCCCCCCTCTTTGTCTATTTCACGTGCCGACCGGACAGCAAAGCTCTGAAGTTCCCAAGCTTCCGCTACAAGTCAACACAAAGGTAACAAGGTAAGTTCTTCTCCTCATCCAAGGTTTGAATGGGATGAGATGGAGCCGCAGTGCTGTGTCTCCGTCTCAGTGGGTTTCTTCCTCTGCTGTTGTTTTTCCTGCCTCCCTGTTGTTGGAGCTGGTGTTTATCCTCCTAAACGCATCTCCTGAAGAGAGTTGCGAGGAAACGCGAGGCTCGAGGTCAACGTCCACCAGGTGCTCGCGTCCCGCTGCATCCCATGTGTTGAGTTACCAGCGCGGAGGAGGGAGGGGGGGGGGTTACGAGAAGTGCGTGACAGCGGAGGAGGTCCCACTATCTGCAGGTGTGGTGCCGCTGCGTCCGACTGACACACACACAGAATCACCCTTTCAATATCCTGCCATATGCGATGCTGCAACGGTGTGGTTGCGTCAAGCAGAGCTCGGAGAGTTGTGGCGGCGCTTCGGACTCCGGAATCACACCTTCTCGTTGAGGGATCCTCATCAGCACCACGCCGGCAGTGCAGCAGTGGGGGGGAAGAAGGAGGCAAAAGTCCGGCCTGCATCACAGATGTTCTGTCGGGCCTCCGAGTCGTAACTCTCCTTCGGCCACTCGCTCCAGGCGGAGGGAGCGCAGGCCAAGTGTTGGGATTTAGACGGAGGGTTTGGACGCACACCAGGAGGCTGTGAGACAATGACCACCGTCGCCACGACAACTTATTGCTTTTCACTTCCTGGTTGTGAAACGAATGTAAAGAGGAGCTGATGCCGTTGTTTATGTGAGGTGGGAACTAATTGCCTCTTTTTTCTCAGATGCAAATTAGGGAAACCTTGTGGTGTGAGTGTGCCTCCAAAAGAAAGTGTTTGTCATGTGATCGTGCAGCATCAGAAACTCTCTTTCCCCGAGCAGCAGCTGGCCAGGTGTGCAGCGGTGAGAACGGCCGCGCTGCAACTCTCGGGATCTATTTCTGATTTATTAACCAAGTGTGTCACTTCTTCAATGCTATTGGTGTGACGGCCAAAACGCACCCTGCTTTATATCCATCACTATCTATTCCCTCTATCTAACCCTGCAAGGAGCCAGTTGAGTTTTCCCCTCCTTTTAGATGTGTCGGCCCGCTGAGCGAACCAATCAACGGCGTGACAACAACAACAACAACAACCACAACAACAAATAAAAGCTGGAGAAGAAGCCTCTCGCGCTCTCCTGATGTTCGGCAATCATTCCCTGAAACGTAAACAAAGAGACACTGACACCACAGCAGCCCGTCTGTGAGGCCAATGCGCCCAGCTGAGCGGCGGGGGGGGGTCGGCTGAGTGGATGCCTTCTTGGCGCGGCGATGTGCCGAACGCCCCCCCCCCCCCCCGCCCTTTCAGCACGGTCACAGGCTGCTCTGGCGTGGAGACGGCGGTCAGGGCCATTCAGGGCCCCGCGTTGTGTCTTTTCAGCGCAGTGTGCTGGCTTCTTTATGGTCGGGGGACACTGGACGGGGACACCGAGGGGAAGGGGTTACTCCCTCCTCTGGAATACCAATGACCGTCTTTTGTGACCCATCTGTTTCCTCCACCTTCGCTCCACGCACCCCCTTCCTCTCTCTCTCTCTTTCTCGCCCTCGCTGTCCATTTCCCTCCCTTTTCCTCTTTCATCTCTTTGTCACCGGGGGAAAAAACGTTAACCCTCTCGTACCGCTCTCCTCTCCCCCCCCGTCCGACTCGCTCTCTCCGTCCCTCACTCGCTCACCCGGCCGTATTCTTCAATGGTGGCTTTTGTCCCTTTCATCTCCAACGGGAAACAAAGGATTCCTGTGAGCGCCGGACAGAGGGAAGGAGAGCGATGAAGAGGAAGAGATCCTGACCTTGAGCGTGGAACAAGTCATGTCACAATAGAGGCGAATCCATATCGCTGGGGGAAGAGTGGTGATATTCCGTATCGTTCAGATAACACACATCCAGCAATGAATTCAAGCGAGATTGAAGGGATGAAAATGCTTGTTGGCGATCACCGAAACAGGCCAAAGAGGAGCAGGGATGCTGGACATTATTCCATCAGGTGACAAGTCGGCCACTCTACATGCCATGGGTGTGTTTAGACGCCCCCCCCCCCCCCCCCCTCCGTGCGTGTGCCAAGTCCTGACTCTGCAAATGTAGACATTCCTCAGGACAATCAATGGCATTGTGCTGCGCTCGAACTTTCTCTGAAGGTCCATACGTTCAATACGCGAGTGTGTGGTTACTGTACGTGTGGGCCGGAGCCACGCAGGGTTCACAGTTCAGCCGGAGATGGACACGGCCAATCACACGGCCAATCCCCCTCTTGACCCCGCCTCCCTCTACCCCTCTCCCCCTCCACATGTTAGTATTCAGAACACCACACCATCCACACAGATCTCTATTCATTCTCTCGGTGTGAGCTCCAGCACGGAGAGGGCAGAGGGAAGGACAGAGCGTATCAGATCGGCCTGTTTCACGGGCTTTTGTTAGTGTTGTTTTGATTTAGGTTTTTGTCGGTTTGAGACAAAAAGGGCGAGAGGGGGAAAGAAAAAGAAGGATATGGGGAGAAACTGCACTACAGATGAGGGTGAAGCTGTTAAGTGTGTACTTAACACATTCAGTGGGAACGAGGGGGGTCGTTTGGTCAATATACCGCTGACACAGACACTTAAATAAAGATCGATCGCACCACATCCTACACCTCTATCGTCCATCACCTTCCCTTGAAGGGTGTTCAATGACAACATCTCTGATCTCTGACACCCCTTTCTGGGCTTGAGACCCGAGTGATGGCGTACTTGTATGGGAGGACGACTCCATAAATTTCCAAATGTATATGGAGACCAAAATATTACATTCATGTTTCATTATGAATGACCATGTAATACCAAAAAGGAATTTGCTCCCATTCCAAAAACAGAATCCCCGAAGTGGCCGACAAGGCCTGGCCATCACGCACGTCATGAAGGTGTTGAATGATGTTGATGATGTTGAATAGAAGAAGGTTGTCCAGCAGAAACCTCACAATCACATCTCACAATTTACCTCAATTCAGTAGCCCTTTTGTGCAACTGACACGTGAATGAGCCTCCACTATCACACTTTTAACGTGAAAGAACAGCTGTGCCTTCGTTCTCAAAAGAGGCTTTTATTTTGACACTGCTAGCTGCCTCCTTTGAAAAGAAAAGGGGGGCTTATTTGGACCACCGTGGTACCACACCACTGTGTAGTTGAGAAATGTGCTCCTAATCCCCTTCCTCTTTGTTCATCGTCATCTCCCTCTCTTCCCAAATGTTCCCCTCTTTCGTTATTCTCATTCATGTGGTTATTGTGTGTTCTCTTTTTGTTGTCCTTTTCAACACATCCTGCACCTTTTCATTAGCGACTGACCTGCTCTCTCCATCTCATCTCTCCTTTCGTTCCTGGACAACCTCAGTACCCACTTTTCTCCTTCTCCTCACCTCCTGTTGTCTCCATCTCCAACCCCCCCCCTCCCCCCTCCCTGCAGAACCGGCCATGACCCCAACCACTCCTCCCTCCTCCGAAGGCTCCTCTCCTCAGAAGGTATGCCACTCCGAGACGCAGACCGACATCACCAAGCCCCTGCTGGACTCCCCGGGTGGGACCGGGAGCGCCGGTGCAGGCGGAGGGTTGGCCGGAGCCGAAGGGCCCAGCGCCCTCCGAAGGAGGCGCCGGGTCCTCTCGAAAGACGGACGGAGCAACGTTCGCATCGAGCACATAAGCGGGCTCGGGGCGCTGTACCTCCGGGACCTCTGGACGACTTTCCTGGACATGCAGTGGCGCTACAAGTTCTTCCTCTTCGCCGCCACCTTCGCTGGGACCTGGTTTGCGTTCGGAGTGCTTTGGTACCTGGTGGCATTGGTGCATGGAGATCTCCTGGGTAAGGAGGAGCGAGGCGGGAGGATGAAGCTTTGTCTTTATGTCCCCTGGATGTTATAACACAAAGCCTTTGATTGATCGAGTTAACAAGAAGGGCAGTACAGTTTTACATTTCAGTGAGAACGTGAGAAGAATCTGGCAGTACACTGAGAGATGGAACAGAATGTTCCTTGATAATTTGTTTACAAACTCCCAAAACCCAAGATCCTCTGTCCTCCTTTCCTCCAGAGTTTGACCCCCCCTCCAACCATACTCCTTGCGTAATGGAGGTTAAGACCCTGACGGGAGCCTTCCTCTTCTCTCTGGAGTCTCAGACCACAATCGGTTACGGCTTCCGGTGCATCACCGAGGAGTGTCCCGGAGCCATCGTCCTGCTCATCTTTCAGCTAGTCATCACCATGGTGATGGAGATCTTCATCACTGGCACATTCCTGGCAAAGGTAGTGTTTTTTTACTTTGAGGTCTGTCTACCAAAAAATGGGGTATGCTTTTTCTTTATAGTGCTTTTTTGGATAGTTGAGTGCCCATCCTGTATCACCACCATACCCATCATTTCTACCACCTCTGACCAGTTTCCCTCCTCTTGTAGGTCGCTCGCCCCAAGAAGAGAGGCGAGACGGTGAAGTTCAGTCAATACGCTGTTGTGTCAAATCACGAGGGTCGGCCCTGCCTCATGATCCGAGTGGCCAACATGCGCAAAAGCCTGCTGTTAGGATGCCAGGTATGCAAGTCGCCTTTGGGTGTGATTGCACATGTTGTACCTGTGGACCTATACAGTGCAGGAAATGGTTAGACAAGCTTTAAATGTGCTGCTATGATTTGCCATGCTCAACCACCCCGTCGTCCGATGTTGAAGATATTGGCCGGTGCAGGTACTAAACCTTGCAGCCTTCTGGTTACAGGATGCCTTCTGCAACCTCTACATTTACTGACTCCATCTTGGCTCCCAGGTGACGGGGAAGTTGCTTCAGACGTCGCTGACCAAGGAGGGCGAGACGGTGCGGCTGGACCAGCGCAATGTGCCTTTCCAGGTGGACACGTCCACCGACAGCCCCTTCCTCATCATACCCCTGACTTTCTACCACACCATCGACGAGAACAGCCCCCTAAGGGCCTGGGCGGCGAAAGGTATGCCTCGACTCCACGGTGTCAGGTCGTGTAGAAGGTCTGATGATATTAGTCTACGAGGGTTGAGGCACGTTGGAATCTCGCCATTCGGCACAGCTCCTTCTAAAATAAAATGGTCAAAATGGTCGTTAGAAGTTTTACAAAATCTCTTTATATGTAAAAACCATCGCCACGTTTCTTGAGCATAACTGTACGCACAGTCAGCACGTGCATGCGTACGTAGGTGTCTTGGTATTCACGGTCATGTGCCGCGCGCTCGACTGCCTCGGGCTGTCCACGGGCCGGACCGGTTTGGCACCGGAGGAGAGACGCTCTCTCCGGCTGGAATGTGTGTGAGAGAGATCGGCGGAGACACCCCTCATTAGAGCACAATGGCGTACAGTCTGGGGTGCTGACACGAAGCCCGCACGGATCCGCTTACAGCGGAGCAGACCTCTCAGCGCTGGACACCACAAAGGGCACCGGCACTGACGGGCTCTGATCGCTGCGTCATTTTCACTCACACTGCTCGTTTAGCCCGGACTTCTTATTTCCTCGGGCCCCACTTGACACACTTGACTTTTCCTTTCAGGAAACTGACACCGCAGCTATAATAAAGGGATTGAATTACACATAATAGCGTCCGTGGTACCACAGTAATCCTTGTCCTAAATGCGCACTGTAACAGTAATCGGTGTAGTTTCATCTGGCTTGTTAGAGTTACATAAATCCAGGCCTTAAATGTACATGTCACATGAAAAAAAATCTATAACCAAAGCTTGTACATCACAAAAAGCATTGTAGCATCTTTCGTATTTCTCAGATTCGGTAACATTAACCGAACATTATGCGTAATTGATGAGACTTCTAAATGTTCTTAATTCCACACACAATAAGGTGGTTGGCTGTCTCTCTATGGACACTTTAAAAAGCCTTGATACTACTACTTCCTAAGTAACTAAGATCGATGCTAAGAACTTGAGGTTTAGCTTATTATCACCAAAACCACAGAGCTGAGGCTGCTGGACGTGTTGCAGCAGCAGCATCCCTAGCCGTGCAGCTGGAAACCTCCCTACATGAAAACACTCAGAGCCCTTTGCACCGCCCCAACAAAGAGAATCCCTCTCAGTTTGTTGCAGGGAGTACAGATGGTTGCAAAACCTCGTGGGAGCGATACCGAGTCCGGCTTAGGCTGAGGACTGTTTAGACAGATGACAGAGTCTGCATTCTGAGCCTGTTGACGCAGGTGTGTGCTTGTTTCAGTGAAGGAGCCTTTCTGGCGTGGCCTTTGTGTTACTGGGTTTGCGCTCAAAATATTCCGTCTTTGGAACACGTGACACATTTGCGATTGGAGTGCTTGTATGTTTGTGTTTTCAACTTGCTTGAATGAGTTCTGTCGTTGTGTGTGTTTGTGTGTGAGGTCCTTTCAAGTGTTTATGGAATCAGTGGGTACGTGTATATAGTGAATATTGAGTGGATTTTTTGGGTGGCCGGAGAGACCACTAAAAAGCCCTGTGATTAGCGTAGCTGTGATTGAGGCTCTCATTGGTACATTGGCTAGCAGACAACCGAGCAAACAGCGCAAACAGTGGCAACAGCGCTAACAGCGCTAACATAGCTAACATAGCTATTTTACTTGTCTTCTGCTTTCTTTGGGCTCTGATTTTCTAGCTTTTTAGCCTCCTGTGAAGGATAAAAACACAAAAAATAGTTTTTCTTCTAGACTGTTATTAAGGGTGGGGTCTCCTCTGCCCCCCAGGCGGCGGCTGGACAGACCCGGACGTGGCCGACTTTGAGCTGCTGGTGATCATGAGCGCCACGGTTGAGCCGACCTCCGCCACCTGCCAGGTCAGGACGTCCTACCTGCCCGACGAGATCCTCTGGGGCTACGAGTTCCCCCCCGTCGTCTCCCTCTCTCCCTCTGGGAAATACGTGGCCGACTTCGCCTTTTTCGACAAAGTGGCCGAAACCAAAACCCCGCTCGTCTTCAAGCAGGCCTTGCCGCCGAGCCCGCCGTCGCGGGCTTCCCGTCACCACGGGGGCAAGGATGCCGGGGCGGACCCGGAGAAGGTGCGACTGGAGGAGAACTACAGGGGGGAGGAGAAGGGGGGAGGAAGGGGGCGCGTCAGAGGCAGCAGCCCACTCAGCGTGCGCATTAGCAACGTGTGAAGGAGGACGGAAAGTGGAGATGAAAAAGCAGAGCGAAAAAAAACCTGCCTACCCTCCCCCCTCCACCCACTGGTGAAACCAAACATACGAGACACCTGGAACCACAAGGCTGAGGAATCGAGGCCTGCCGAACATTTCCGTGTCTGCAGGCAAATCTAAAAGAAACAGCACCAGTCATCCGTAGAGACACTTTTTTGGAAAGTACTTGATTTACTGTAACTGGATGATGCTCAAACACTGCAAAATCCCTCACATTTTGGGGTAATTCCTGTGAATAACTTAACCCTATATTGTTGTAGTAATAACTCTGATTGTAATAGAAATCAACCTATTTCAAGACTATTCTAGAAACGAGCGTATCTTCCTTGAACCGAGGAGGAATACCAAAAGATTGTTTTTTTTCTCTTTTTAAAAAAAATAACAAAATACCTGCAACAGGTGGAGATACTGGAACCACATTGTTTTTTTAACAAAGGATTCTAATGTATTGTATAATATTTTATGTACCCAATAGTCTTTAACAATCATTTCTTATGCCACCTGAAGATATTCACCTCATTCATTTGAATGTCTTTTCTCGTTTATTGAGGAAACATGTTTAGTAATATTACTAAAAGCACTTTAACTTAACCGAAATGTGGCATTTCACATGAGGGAAATAACGGAACTGACACTTAATGCACTGTACTAAATGATTGCATCTCGTGATTACGTTTGTTAAATGTGTGCGTTGCGATGCCGGAAAGTCAGTTAAATCGTGTTTGTGTGAGTCTTGAACCGTCTTAAAGGTCGTATACAGTGTGTGTGTGATAATGTACTTCTGTACAGTTTATAAAAAGTGTATTTTTTCCTACAGTCTTCGTATCTGTATGTCCGGACCTTTGATACACCACTCTGCATTTTCAATATCCCATATATTGTCGATGCTAAAGGTTGATTCCGTTAAATACTGCGTTTTTACCGCTGTTGTTTTCTCAGATGTTGCTCATGAAAAGTGTCTCTGAATTCCGCCAATGTTTTTTGTATTGGATACATATGGATGGAAATGATATTTGTCTCCCTTTATTTGAGGTTAAAATGATGACATACGTTCAGATTTGATAGAATTGTGAAACTTGTCCCTTGAGGACCAAAAAGAATCTTTAAATTAAAGAATAAGAAATGTTTTTTCCAAAAGATTACCGGCAACTTGTACCATTCATTATGATTATATTCTTCTTCTGTTTTTAGAATGGTCAATGATGCACATCATGATGTGTTGTGAATGTGTGCTCTTGGTATAAATTAAGTTCCACAAATAGAAATCATCTGCTGCTCCAGACAAGCCCAATGAAAACTATTGAAAATAACTGAAGATACTTCAGAATCAATGTCTGCTGAGCGGTTGTTTGTGTTTATACTGTAAAGCATTCTGTGTACTGTACATGGATCCCTCACATTGGTCTAACTTTATAAGTAGGCACTTTCTAAGTGGCTGTTTTAATAAATGTAGCCTTTCATTTACTTAACTTGTCTGTATGTGTGTTTGATTTGGCCCCCGTAGGTTACTCAGTTTTGTATTATACCTGAGGGGACTATTTCACTACAAACAATGCTAATTGTTAAGCTACGTTGATTAGCTGCAGTTGCTACTTAATTTTCTTAAATAACCTGCAATTGTTATTAATTTGATCTTAAAAGATTACTGTACTTTTTTTTGTAAAATGTGCATATGATAGTAATTATATTGATGTTATTGTGTATGAATGCTAGATAATGGTACTTAGGTCACCTCCTCAATAGCACATCAAATCTACCCAGAATTGTTTGGCTGCGTTTCATTGAGTGATTTTACATGGGTAATTATGAAAAACATAAATGGCAGTTACTTCAAAGCAAGTCTGTCTGCACAACCTAAATGTCAGTACCGTCCCTGTGCAAGATCAAATCAAATGCACGGATTAAGTGAGTCACAATGACTTAGTTTTCCCGTTGCATAAGGACAACCACAACAACATCATTTGAGGTATCTCAGAAATGCATAACAACGTTTCCCTGATATCTAGTCTCTAAAGTACTTTTTTAGTTTGGTTTACTTATCAAACTTCCGGCCTGCTGAAGGCGGAAACCTGCTCATCGGTGCTCCTCCACCTGCATGGTTCCCTGCACTCGTCAACAGGAAACCCAAATTTAAATGATCTAGAAACCGAGTTTGAAGCGGATTGAAGATGCTTCTCCTTCTGAGCTGTTGGGTGGTTGCAGGTAAAATGATTCTAAATGTGTTAAATGTTTAATGTCAGAACTGATTTCTATATTTGTTATATTTATTTATATGATGCTGGAAGGCTGAAAAAAAAGTGTATTAATTATTTTGAGGTATATCATGAAAGATAAAGTTTATTAAATTCATGAACTCAGCCAACTACTGCGTATCAGGACATTTATAGTCACCCTACTGTTTGTGGTAATATGCTGTAATGTAGTTCCAGTACGTTTATTTGTAATTCTTGTTGTTTCCTGTCAGCGATCACAGCAAAGGGCTCAACAGAGCTGCACTACGGAAGGATAAACGGCTCACTGTGTTTACGAGTGTTACACTCGCCACCACATCAACAAGACAAGTGGCTCTTTAATGGGGAAGCCATAGCTTTCTCTGAAAAGATCACTCCCAAGTATAAAGATAAAGTGTCTTATTATCCCATTAACCACTCCATATGTATTAACAAACTCACTGAGACAGACAGCGGCCTCTATACATTCTCATTCCTCGATTCTTCCAACAAAGACTTAAAGGAAACCCACCGACTGAATGTTGAAGGTAAGGTTTAATCTTTGTGTCTGAGAATAAAACCAGACGCTGACTTACTCGATATGGTGTAATAATCAATTGGATTTTTCTGTTGAAACCCCAATAACACCGCTGTTTTTAAGGATATTTTTATGATATACAGTCGAAATTGTGAGATATGGGTTATGAGATATAAAGTCGAAATTATGATATAGGAAATGTGCTTTTTGGTGACGTCACTACAGAGGTAGTGTAGAGGTGTCGTTTGTATTTTAACAACATCTCGCAGATGAGCGATAAATGTAACTCTTGGTAGTAGAGAATTACGTTCCGGGTGGTATTTACTCCGTAGAAGTCCTCATTAGTGACGATTGAAAAGCGCTGAAGAGAGTTCTCTCTTTATTGATCACGTGTTTCCAGCTCCTCAGCGAGGAAAGACGCTGCAGGATCAGAGGCGGCTTTGCGCATGCGCGCTTCCCTCTCAGTCTGGACGTGTGTCTAATCTCTGCAGCTGGAATGCTGCGCAGGACCGACACGCTGAGGACAACACTTTCACGTCCGACACCATTAAAGTCTACAATAAATGCAGATAACGTTGTTGGATTTATCACTGGTCGCTTTAGAGAAACAACCGCAACGAGAGTTTGGAAAGTCCCTGAACCGAACTATGAAGGAGTCTGCGCATGCGCATGCAGTCAAAATGTTGACTTTATACCTCAGAATTTCGACTTCCTAACCTGCTGTTTTTAGTTTCGGAAATTGGCTTCCATTGTGCTTAATGCGTTCAAAACGTGTTAAAAAGTCTCTTCTCACGGACTGTGTTGTAGTTGCTTCTAGTCTCCACTAGGGGGCGCCAGCAGGCAGCCAAAATGCATCTAACGCATCTGTTGCAGAAACTGTCCCCAGACCTGTCATGAGGATGTCGGCACTGCCCTCCAACCTGTCTGCCGCTCTGTGCGACATCGCGGTCAACTGCTCCATCGGGGAGGAGTGGGCGTGGTCTGTCTGTGACGTAGCGGGTTGCAGAACCTCCCAGAGGTCAAACAGGAAGGTCGTCATCAACATTTTCACTGATGACACGTCCGTCGTCTGTCGGGGCAAAAACAACGTCAGCGTGAGCAACGTGTCTGAAAGCAGGGAGGCAACGTGTAAGATTTATGATGATTAAAAAGAAATCTACTTAATTGGAGTAATTTAAGTAATTTAAATGCATCTCAGCTTACCAAAAAACGTGGTTGTTCAGTTCACTCGTGGTACCAGCAGGGGGCAACACTTTGTCAGTTCATCGTTGTAATAACTCTGTTATAATGTGTCTGCACGTCCTTCCAGGCTTGATGACTCCTGAAGAGACATCAGACCCCCCCTCTGTTGTCGTGATAGGGACGATGGTTGCAGTGTGCGTGTCCCTCTGTGTCTTCGTCCTCGTCGTGGCCAACGGGCTCCTTCCCACTGGATGTCCTGGGCATCAGGTTAGTCATGTGACCTCAGCATTTCACCTCCCAGATGCTCCCGACTCCGACCCCCCTTCAGGGTGTGAAAAGGAGTGTTGGTGTCACGCGAGGAGGCGTCCTGTCGTTGGACACGTTCTCATTGCGCTGCGTTGTCTCCAGGGGGGGGCACCTGCTGCTCGTATAGCACAGAGCCAGCAGGCGGAGGCCTCGCCGCCCCCCGAGTGGAGGGTCTCCACCTCCTCTTCCAGCCAAGCCGAGGCCTGCTATGTGAACGTGGAGGACCCCCCGCCCCGCCAGACCAGCAGCCCCATCGTGGGCCCGAGGGAGGAGACGGGGTCGCCTCAGGGCGATGGAGGGCAGCAGGAGGCATCGGGCTCACAGGGTGCCCCCCCCCCAGACGAGGAAGAGCACATCAACTCTCTGTACAGTGTGCTGCAGGCGCCCAAAAGGTCCCGACTCCCCCAGTAGAAGCTTTGAGGAGCCGGAGAGATGAACAGAAGGAGGATACGGACGTCCTTCTTCACCTGAACCTGGAGAACACGCCTCTGTGGGTTACGCAATCATCCTCTGCAGAGTCCTGTGGTGTTTGAGTTCCTTCAGGGGAGGTGGGACTTGTTGGACCTCACCGAGCAGCTGGATGTGAAACGTCCTCAGAGGACCACTAGGGGACGCCAGAGGGCCCCAAACGGCACCTGCAAGTCTTCAGGCCCGCTGGTTCCATCCCCGGGGGCCATGTCCAGGAGACCCGGGAGACACATTGTAAAGAAGCAGAGTCCCTCCCCATCCGCTCAGGGTTCACATCACGTGCACTAATGCACGGGTCCAGTGCACGGTCTGGTTGTTGCACTGTGGGGTGATTTCATTTGTCAAAGTGCCAAAGTTTTCCACTACTTTGATAGTTTGGACACAGAAACATTGAACCCAGAGGCCGTTCTGTAGCTTCTCTTCACTAAAATGAAGGTTTCCTCTGTTTTACTTGCAGTATTAAATGAGGAGGATCAGAGTGGGGAACTTGTTTGTCACACATTTACAAATTTAACTTTGTAGCCTTCGTTGTAACAACAATGTTTTATTATACAAATGTTGCATCAATGTCACAATAAATAGTTTGTTGCAGTTTATTGAACTTAAATTCTACTTCTATTAAAACATGTTTTCATACATCACAGAGTACGACACCTCTGTAGAAGCACATCAGCTCTTGTGTGAATGTGGTCATGTGACACCACACAACCAGCAGCTACATCTAAAAATACATCTTGTGTGTGAAGGGGAACAGGAACGGTTCGACTGATTCTGAGAAGTCTTGTGCTTCTTCTCCTCAGACTCTGGCTACAGAGTTATCTTTATCTTTACAACTCAAATCTATTAAATCTTTTTATTTTTTAAATCTCTTACAAGAGTCGATTCTTTTGTAAAAACATTTAGACGTGAGATGTCTGTTGGAGTTTGAGCCGAAAATCCAAAAGGTTGTATTAAAGTCACTGCTGATTAAATATGTCTCGACTACCAGAACAAACATGATTCAATTAGTTAAAATATAAATTAATGATTCATACCGATTGATTAGATTAATGCAAATTAGGCTTCTACATTACTGACTACAGTTCTGTGAAGAGTCTGTTTCCTCTTTTAAAGTGTTAAAGGTTTTTCTGCCAATTCATCGTTTTAAATGTATTGTTGAACGTGTTTTTTGGCTTAAATTTACACATTTTAAGAAACGGTTGAGTTGTGGTGAAAGAGGCCTCCCACAATGCACCACTTCCTCCTGCTGCTGTGTTTGCTGTTAGAGTTGAACGTGGCTTTGATGCACAAAAAGGAACCTTAAGGTTGATGAAATAAAACGGCTCACTTACTACATTTAAGTCTAATTAAACGTTGGTGGGTTTATTTTGGTCTGTTTCAGCCTCTGAATCTGCTTCTGTGATTCATGTCTCTTTATTTACTTGCAGGTCGCTGTGTTTTTACAAATTCTCAATAAAGTTAGAAAAAACATGTAGAAAAAACCCACGGTGATGAAGATACTGATTTAACGTTATATGGACTTTGCATGAGGAGGAGGAGGAGGGTTCATGTCGCTAAATACAAAGTGAGATCAACTTGTACCGCGACCACCGACCTGCCTCCTGAGAAACGATCCTTGCGCCACTTTGAGCACCCGACGTCACTGTGAATGACGTCATCTGCAGGCGCATCGCTGACAAACCAATCAGGCGTCTGGATGGTAAATGTTTAAACTTCTCATCCAACCACAATCTAGTTCACTCAATCCGGATGGCGCGAATTATCCTGGGAGGTTTTTATGTGGTTGTTTTTTTTAACGATAATAAGCCAAAATAAAATAAGAGTCACGAGGCTATCTTTAAAATGTAAGGAGTAGAAGTAAAAAGTCGTCTGAAAAATAAATACTCCACTAAAGTATAGATCCCCAAATTGTCTACTTAAGTGGGAACGAAGTATTTGTACTTGGTTAATTGACACCTCTGATAAAACCATTAACATGTGAGCAGTGAGAGGTTTTTGTCTCTCTTCACGTCCACTTCCGTCTGTCTCTTTGTTTCTGTCCTGTTGGACACAGTCACTTCCTGTAGGGGACGAGACATCGAGGCCCTTTCTTAATACCTGAGACGGTGAGAACAGACTCGGGAGTCCTGGGGCCTGTTTCAGAAAGGAGGTTAAGTGAAAACTCTGAGTATGTTAACCCTGAAATGAGGGAAACTCTGAGTTTTCTGTTTCAGAATGGGAGGTATGTTAAACCTGAGAAAGCAGAGTAAGTCAAGCCTGTTTCAGAAAGAGAGGTAACTTATACTCAGAGTCAGTTACCATGGCAACTTACTCTGTGAACCTAACCTGGTCGGGAGCAGGTTTTCTTCGGGAAACCCAGAGTTTATTTCGTCTCCTCCCCTTTTTTAAAGAGGAAGTGGTATTTAATCACCTCATTCATTCTTTCGGTATTCATTCATTGCGCACATTTCAGTCACGCAGAGCGCATCAAATCAAGTGAATGAAATGGCATGTCCTTTTATGGACGATCCTGTGGATGAAGAGGCTGCATTAATCCGTAGGGAGTTGCATTTACGTCGGGAGAGGATTTTGAGACCCAGAGTGGATTTTTTGTCATATCCATATTCCTTTTTATTTGAGCGGTACCGTTTTTCTTTACAGTCAATAAGATACATCCATAATCTCATACATCCTTACATCAGAAACATCAGCCATCGCGGCCGTGCTCTAACATCCGAGCAGATGCTTTGCGTTGCATTACGTTTCTTTGCAAATGGTAGTTTTCTGTATAACATTGGGGATGCAGAACATATCAGTAAGGCTACTGTTTGCAGAGTTGTAAGGAAAGTGTGCCTCGCTCTTAAGCGCTTTCTCCGAATTTTTGTGCCGTTTCCTGGGCACAAACCCGTGAGAGCCATCAAAGAGGAGTTTCACAGGATTGCAGGTCAGTGATGTATAAATCGGTTTAAATGAGGCTAACCTGATAAATGACGTTCAGTTAAGAGCATATTGCTGCGACCCCTGGAAGTAAACTAATAATAGAATTCCTTTTAGGATTTCCGAATGTGGTTGGATGCATTGATGGCACACATATTCCCATCATTGCACCTTCCGAAAATGAAGCGGACTATGTCAACAGGAGGTCCATCCACAGTATTAATGTGCAAGATTGCACCTACATGAAAATTAAAATTAGGTTGAATAACACACTGTTCTTCCAGTTTCACTTCTGATATTATAACAGTTGGGCAAGTCACTTATATTACTAACTACAACTGGCTTCTTCAACAGTGTAATTAGATTAATGTAATAATGACTATCTCTAGAAAGTATTGGTCTACTTATTACTAATTACTTTCTAAATCCCATATCAACTTCAACCACTTGAACAATACAAGGAGAGACAAGAAACTGCACTTTTAATGCTTTCAAATAAACATTATACAATTGCATGAATTATTCTTGAAAAAATATATCTTTTAAAATTTGATGTTAAATCCACTATTGTTTTATACAGAATTGCTTTATAGTTTATGCAGCATTTAATGCAATTACATCAGATTTTACTTTAAATTACGGAATTAAATTAAAGTTTTTAGATTACATAGAAATTAATTACACGCAACACTGTATAACAGTAATTCAAATGTAAACTTACGCATTGACTCGAGCAGCTATTTTCTCCCAAGCTAACTCTCTGTCCTTCGCCGCTGCAGCCGTGTTGCTTTTAAAAAAAAATATATGTTCGTACTCTCCATATGCTTGCATAAGCACATCCAGTTCTGCTGGTGAAAAATATGAAGACCTCTTTTTGTCTGGCGCTGTTGCCATGGTGACTCGTAATATCTGCGCTCCATTGATAATGGCTTTTTATAGTTGTGGTCCACGCGCTTAACTCAGAGTAGGTCAACTCAGAGTTGATTGAACTAACTCATTTCAGCTGTTCTGTAACCGAAAACTCAGAGTTTCCCATCTCAGGGTAAGTCAACTCAGAGTTCAAGTTTTAACTCAGAGTTGGTTGAACCTCCTTATTGAAACAGGCCCCTGACTCGCAGGTTCGGGAGAACGGAGATCGGTCGTTTCCGCAATTGGAACAGCAGCTGACTTGATGACGTCACCACGTCAGTTGGATTTGCTAATACGTTTTAATATAGTTCTTGACTGTTGAGTATTTTACTATTATCAAGCTTTCGTTTCATTTTTATTTAAAATTAGAAATGTTATATATTATATTGGTCATTTTATATATATACATATAATCACTAAATTAGGCAAAATATCTCATTGGATCAGATCAGAGTTGTTATACAGTCATACATAATTTTAAAGCAGATGAAGAGCAGCAGCTGTAGTTCTGGTGCTGCTGAACTCTGTCCTCAAACACGTTACAGGTGAACACCATCAGTCACCACATTAAAAGTTATGAAGACTCGTTATAGTACAGTTAAATCTCATGTATAACCGCTACGGAGACGTGAAAACCAGCGGAGCATTTCACAGAAGACTCGCCGATAACAGGCTGCTCTCTGCGGGCTGAGATGAGCTGACCGCCCGGTGCTGGAGGGTCTGACGGTCCGTGAACTACACCTCACATCTCCATCCACGGAGCACATTGTTACGACGGCTGAATGTTGACAAACCGACCGCAGAAAAGTTGCTTTAACAACTAAGTTCTCGTCTGTAAAAGTTATAAAATTACATTCCGTTACTTTAATATAGTAGTATTTATAAACATCGGCATACAGTTGTGTTTATTTTGTTGCCTGTTGCTGAGGTGAAATGCATTCTGGGATATTTGGCTCTGACAAGAACAGACGAGTCTGCTCAGCTGGTCTTATTCTCTATAAGCATTGAACATGTGACGTGTTTAACAGCGTCTGGTTGGTCAAAGGGAAGGAAGCACGGACCATAAACAGAAGCAGAAGTTAGAGAAAAGCTCTCATCTAATATTCACATGTTGTCTCTGCATTTCCACATTTCTGCGCATGTTTCACACCTTTGAAGCCGTCTGCTGACACGAAGCGTTTCTCACAGCAGAGAGTCAGAGTGTCACAGTGGACGTGAGGATGGGACACACTTTGTTTGCTGTGTTGGGCCTTTTCTGTGAGTACTTTCTCTCTTTAAAGCACAGTTTTCACAGATACAACTTTTTAAAGGCCAGAAGTTAATAGTTTGTGTCAGTTTGATGAAGCGTGATGATGTTTGTCACTTTATTTTAGCGCTGAATATTCTCCTCTACTGTGGACACGCTCAAGGTTTTTATACAACTTTCTTTATTCTGATGAATTCACTCAAGAAGATTCAACACCTTCTATCACTGTTTTACATTTAATATTTCTGTTGTCTTTAGTTCATTTATGATGAAAACAAGAAAGAAAACACAATTTAACACAATTCATTCTTTGCATGTTGTGTTTGTTTCTAGATGCTTTGCTGCATTTTGAGCCAAACCGTTCTTCTTTATTTACTGGAGAGAAAGTTACCTTCACATGTGACTCAAGGGAAGGAAACTATGCTGACTGGGATTATGCATTCAGAAGGAATGGTGATCAGTGGACCCCCTACAGAGCAGCAAATACACCAGCAAATAGATATACACTATCATATCTAACTACAGGAGATAGTGGTGAATATCAGTGTGTTGCTTCTCAGAAGAAGAATCCCAACGTTATAAGAGGAAGTAATATAGTCTCTCTAAGTGTTTCAGGTAAGTGATCAAAGTTTTTCCATCACGACGAGTTCATTAAAGCACTTTTATATTAATGAGACGTGTTGATTTAATAAACCTGTTTGATAAAGTGCTAATGTAATATAATGTAGTGATAATTAATAAATGTTAACTAGTGGAAGAGGAACCTTGAGGTTGACCACTGATGCTGTTTAGTCAACTCTCAGTTATCAGATTATATTGATCATTTAAAACAAAACAGATAAAAGATGGATAGATTATAAAATCAACATTCACATGAAAAAACAAACGATCCAATATTTAAAACCTATTGAGAAATTAGAAATGAGTTATTGATCACAAACAGATCAAACTTATCAGCAGAGTGTGGCGCCTCCTTCAGGTGAAATGTACTCATTACTTAGTGAACCTTTTATTATTTATTACAAGGAGACTGACTTTAACATCTTCTTCTGTCTACAACTTTATGTTAAATTATAATTATATTGAAACATAAATCACTGATATCTTGTATTATTATTCATTATATTAAACTGATTCAGTGAAGCAAAGAACTAAGTGTTCCACAGACAAAGATGTGATCCTTTAACTCCTGCGTCCTCCTTGTATGAAGGAGAATCAGTGACTCTTCACTGTAGACATGAGACCAGAGAAAGGAGAAGAATGCTGACTTCTACAAAGACAAAACACTTATTGAGATGGACACAAACCATCAGAACACACATGAAGTCACCATTTCTCAAGCTCAACAAAACCATTGTTTGTCTTTGTTCTACATTAAAGCAGCAAAACCAAAGGCCCAACTGAGCAAAGACTCTCCTGTAGAGGGAAATGTGACCCTGACCTGCTCTGTGGGGTCATCATCATCATCATCATCATCTGGATGGAAGTTCTTCTGGTACAAAGACAAGAAAACCTCTGAACCTCTGAACCTCCAGAGTGGAAGCATCTCTCCCTCTGGTGGAGGAGTCTACTGGTGCAGAGGAGGAAGAGGAGACCCAGTTTACTACACACAGTACAGCCATCCAGTCGGTAAAGAACTAAACTCATAGATGATGTGAAATAAAGTTTTTGTGAATAAGGATTAAGACTCACACGAAAACTCTGTGTAACTTTTCTCTTTGGGGCCTGATGATGATGAACAGTCACAAACAGAGCTGTTGTGAAGCCCAACTGGCCTGAGATTTTCTCTGGAGAGACGATCACTCTCACATGTGGAATAAAGGAGGGAGGAGGCTCTGAGTGGGAGTATGAATGGAGAACACCTGACTATTACACACCTCAAAACCCAAGAGGCTCCATGATGACATCATCAGTCAGAGGAGACTACAGGTGTAAGGGCAGACTGAAAGATGAAGCCTCTACAACAGAATGGAGTGATGCTTTCACATTAAAGACATCAGGTATGTCATCAATTTTATTTCCCTTAATAAAAAAAAACAATATTGAGATGTTTAATTGGTTAAAATATTTAAAGACAGTGTACCATCACACATGTGTTAAACCGTTAAAGTAAAAGATGGAGGACAGAGGTATAAGGCGCCTCCTTCAGGTAAAATGTACCCATTACTTAGTGAATCTTTTATTATTTATAACAAGGAGACTGACTTCTACTTTACTTCTGTGTCAACGAACTCGTTTTAATTAATGTTCCTTAAAGGTTTGCACGTGTTTCAAAGCTTTTCACCTCCAGAACACCAGGTGGAGTCACGCTTTTTGTTGAAGAAGACCTACAGAGTGACGTCTTTGTGTGTAAAATCGTCATACTTGCCAACCCTGAGACCTCAGAATTAGGGAGATATTCAAAAGGACCCGGGGCGGGGGGGGGGGTGCCGGCGGGTTCTTTATCTAGCGTGAGCTCACGAAGCTTTTGATGCAAGTTTAGAAAAATATAAAAAATAGGAGAAACAGCGAGATCCTCCTTGTGATGCTGGCAAGGAATCACAACTGAGTGGCACCGTGTGGCACCTCGTGGAACCCAGTAGCAAAACAAGGCAAGTGAGCGGCCATTGGCAGTAAATCAGTGGCAAGTCCGGACCGAGCGTCACAACGTCACGCTGAGTGGGCGGAGCCAAGTTTTTCTAGAAAACATCCGTTGTGAGTACGACAGGTCAGCTGACGTTAATACGTCTGTTTAATTATCTTTTATTAATTTGAGACAAGTGAAGCCTCGTTCACTTACAGCAGGGACTCATTTTAGCTTTGGACCAGACACTGTTCACTTCCATCTCATGTCTGCAGGTTCCGTGGGGGGTTCTGCGGGGGGGGGGGCGGTCGGCGGGTCGGTAGGGAGCGGCGAGGTGGGGGGCGGTTCGGTGTGTGTGTGTGTGTGTGTGGGGGGGGGGGGGATATGAAATTGATTTAGTTAGAGTAAAGTAGCCTCTAATTGCCACCGGGTAAAGTAACATCGGACAGTGGACGGGCGGGGTTGCAGGGGGTCGCAGGGGGGGGGGGGGGCTGTGGCCTTTGTGGGACATCAGTGGCCTTTGTTACAACCTGTTAGGCGTCGAACGAAATGCCAATCGATCCTTTTTTTACTGACCTGAGTGTGGTTTTGTTTTTCAAATAATCTTCTTAATTTTCTTGGGTTTACTGAGAATATTGATCATCTGCTGAAGAGGCTCAAAGAGCCGCGGCTACCCATAGTCAGCTGTAGATAGTTACTGCTCATTTCTCCTGTTGGGTATTAGCAGTGCGCTGATATTTCTGCTTTGTTGTGGAACCACACAAACTCATCATTACTGTACATTCACTTAATCAATAAAGAAGATTGGAATAACATTTGCTCGTTTCTGATTGGTGCCCCGCTGTGGTCACACAACGAGCTCCACGTACAGTCCTTCAGCTGTCACCCCCTCATTAGATTTATCTTTCTTGTTTTAGGGGTACAGATAACAACTAATGTTTTTAAATACATGTATACTGTCACCTGGTGGAATAAATTATGTTTAAGAGCTTGAAATTGGTTAACTTACGTTTTGTCTTCCCAAAAGTAATGGAAATAGTCATCAAATAGTATATATAAATGTATAAAAACACGTTTTGTAATTACATGTATTACCAGTTGAAGTGTTGCCCGTAACTGTAATTTCAACAAATGTTAAAAAAAGGGAAATAACACACTAAAGATCAAGCTTCACAGTAAGTGTGGAAAGGATTCATTAACATCAAAAATGTTATATTTTAAACCATATATTTACTACATATAAAAACGAAAGGATGAAGACCATTCGTTATTTACACAGTGGGAATGTTTCACAATGACAAATTACCATTACAACAATGTATTTTCAAACAACACATGTAGTTTATATCCAAACAGAAACAACTATGGATTTAGTTTAGTTTCACGTGTCCCACCACAGAGGCACAGAATGCTGACTTCAAAATCTTACATCAGCCTTTTGCACAATTAATGTGATATTAAAAAAAATGTTTTTGTGAATACACTTAACCATCTTTAAATGAATCACCCCCTCTCCTGGACCCCCGAAACCCTGCCTGTCCACTGACCGATGTTACTTTACCGGTGGTATTTAGAAGCTACTTTATTTGAACTAAAGAACTGAACTCAGGTGCCGTTGCTTGCCGGCACCACAAGAAGGATCTTGTATAAAAATAGTCTTGAGTGGGTGGGCGTGTCCGTAGTGGATTTACATCACGTGACCCAGCGGATCACCGGAGTCCGCTGCTCGGCCCCCTCGCCGGAGGTCAGTGGGGTCTCAATGAAGAAACTTTTCTAAAAGCCTTCAAAGGCTCAGAGCCAACTCTGTTGTATTTACTTCAGAACAAAAATTCACATTATAACAAGTTACAGAGAACAAAGGATAATAAAATGTCGAACAAAATGAAAACAAAAGTGAGAAAGAGAATCATCCAGAGTGAACCTTCTCTCACCTGATGTCAGCTGTGATTGATGGATGGAATGTTGACACTACCAATAATTACATTGTGTGTCTTTGTTCTACATTAAAACAGCAAAACCAAAGGCCCAACTGAGAAAAGACTCTCCTGTAGAGGGAAGTGTGACCCTGACCTGCTCTGTGGGGTCATCATCATCATCATCATCATCATCATCTGGATGGAAGTTCTTCTGGTACAAAGACAAGAAAACCTCTGAACCTCTGAACCTCCAGAGTGGAAGCATCTCTCCCTCTGGTGGAGGAGTCTACTGGTGCAGAGGAGGAAGAGGAGACCCAGTTTACTACACAGAGTACAGCCATCCAGTCGGTAAAGAACTAAATAAACTAAATTAATGACTTAATGTTTAAATGAAATCACCACTTCCCTGACGTCTGATTTGAGGACAAAGAATCAGAAATGTTTAATTGTTAAAATTAGTTAATGTTTGAACACAGTTTACCATCACACCGGTTTTACACAGTTAAAGAAAAAGATGGAGGACATCAGCAGTGAAAGTAATCCACCAAGGACTCATCACAACACGTCTTTATTCTGTGAAACCTCTTTCCAACAGATGTCCCTCAGTCTGTCCTCACAGTGTCTCCATCATGGACGAGTCCTGGAGACTCAGTGACTCTGACCTGCAGTGTTGGACCTCCGTCTGCAGGATGGAGGTTCTTCTGGTATAAGGCTGTTCCAGTGTCATACTCCTACACCTATGATCTTCTAGCTGGTAGCACCACTGGGACTGAACAGGGTTCCTACGTTCTTCATGGACAGACACACACAGCAGGATATGTGTGCAGAGCTGGAAGAGGAGATCCTGTCATTTACACTCTATATAGTGATGTGAAGTTTGTCTGGTCTGGAGGTGAGTTTGTTCACACTTTTATATTCTTGCACAAGAGAATAAATGTCCTTTTTGTGTTGACATTGTTTGTCCTGTGTGTGTCTCCTAATGATGTGTCTTCAGCTGTGAATCCAGCAGCGTCTCTCACAGTGAGTCCTCACAGACTGCAGCACTTCAGCACAGAGTCACTGTCACTGAGCTGTGAGGGAACCTCTACTGAGTGGAGAGTGATGAAGGCTGATGGATCTGGCTTCATGTCATCTTGTTCTAACTGGGGAGCAATGACTGGATCCACATGCAACACCAGCACTAGAGCGAGTAGTGGAGTGTACTGGTGTGAGTCTGAAACACAGTACAGCAATGCAGCCAACATCACTATACACAGTGAGTTTATATTCATTAAAGGTCCAACACGTCTTTGTGGTTGACTTTCCTCTTCATGACCACAGACGTCCACCATTTACTTTAAACCAGGAGGAGATGTAGAGTCATCTGTGTCCATCCTGGCTCCTCCACTGTGTCCCTTATGGACCATTCTGTAGCTCAGTGCCACTAAGTGGACATTTGTCTCCCCACATATTGAGCATTAATTAAAGATGTCACTGTGAGCAAGAATGCATAATTCCCGGGGGTAGGGTTTAATGTTTTTGTATTTATGTTTTGAATCCATTTGTGTCAGGTGTGTCGAGGGTGCAGGTTGGGGCAGGCAGGCAGGACTCAAATGCAGGATACAAGTTTACAAATGTGCTCTTTATTCAACACAAATCTAACGGAACGTGCACCAACGAGGACTGACATGGACAATGACGCGACAAGGGACAACAGGCACACAGGGCTTAAATACACAAGGGAGGTGCAGGTGATTGGACACAGGTGGAAACAATCAGGCAATCACGGGACAAGGCAGGAAGTGAAGTTAACCCAAGACCACAAGGAACATGAAACTTCAAACTAAAACAGGAAGAGAGACCAAACCGTGACACATTTGTGGTTAATGTCCTCAAAGTGAACTACTTTCTTAATGCTTACATTGCTTGTTTGACTTATTTCACTTATTATATTTACAAGACAAGGCAACAGACCTAAATCCAGTTAGGGGGTGGGGGCATACATTTTAGTCGGTGACCCATCAAACCATCTAACAAGTGGCCCAATAGGGGCCCTCGGACCGTACACTGCTGGGCATTTACACACTAAAACTGTCATATTGATGAAAGCAAAAGGTTTATCTTGAAATTTCTTGTTGTCATGATACAAGGGAACATAAGTGAGTGTGTTTGGATGTGACAGTATATATATTTTGATATTTGTATGGGACAAAAAAAAAAGAAGAAACTCAGATTTACTTGGGAAAAAACTACTTACAGGGGCTTTATCCCCATAAAACACAAAGGACGAAGCCTGGAAGTCTCCGTTATGCACTCGCACAACTTCACAACAACCCAGAGTTTTTCCCGCATCATTGACTTAGGAGGCTGTGATTGGAAGTCGGGACTGGAGCTGTCAAAGAGCTGGACAAATCAAAATTGCCCCTAAATCGGGATGTCCCGGTATGTCACGGGACGGTTGGCAACGCTACCCCCGTGAATTATGGATTCTTTCATTGACAACTCATAAAAATGCAAAAAGGCAATTTATGTTTAAAAAGTCATTCTTCTACAGTCTCTGATAGAAGATTATGAAAGAATTACGCATACTTCTCGCTAGAAATGCCATCGAAATGCATACAAATGCTGATGCTTTCTTAAAATATTGTGTTTTTCACGGAGATTATCCCGTCCGTCCGCCATGTTTTTATTTTTGCTAACGGGAAACTTGATAGTCACGTGACCTATTTGCAAAGCAATGTAAATGAATGGGCCAAAAGAAACATAGTAACGTTATTTTGGGGGAAAACGTAACATGACTACGTTTATCACGGTGGGCCAACGTAGCCATTTCACGCTTTTTTTGGAGACTGGGTTGGAAATGCAGCTATTGGCTCAGCTGCTGTATGAATGTGAATAACAAATGTAAACTATAAATGTCTTCTCTTCATTGGACATCAGCTTGTTTGACTTCCTGTCCTCTGGTCTCTTTACAGGAGGTGATGTCATCCTGGTGAGTTCTGTCCATCCTGTGACTGAGGGACATTCGGTCTCTCTTGGCTGCAAGTTGAGGACAAAAGAACTTCTTGATGATGTGGATTTCTATAAAGATGACAAACTCCTCCCAAATGCTGTCAGAGGGAAGCTGTTTATCTCTGCAGTTAATAAGTCACATGAAGGCTTTTATAAATGTAAAGGAAGGAAATCACCTCAAGGTTTGGAGACTTTGACCTCAGCAGAGAGCTGGTTGTCAGTGGAATGTGAGTACGAGTAGAAGATGATTTCTTTTGTGATATGTGTTACAGTCTGAGTTAGAAAAGGTGTAACTGAATTACACTCTGTGTGAGACAATATAGTTTTATATATTTCACTGTTAAAAGAAATCAAGGGTTCATGTAAGTGTATTTGAGTGTACGTGTGGTAGTACTTGTGTATCTCCTCATGGTTGTGTGTACTTGTGTGTAGATCCTGAAGAAGCAGCATCAAGCTCTGTGTTTCTCGTGATGTTGGTTGTTGTTCTGGTTTCTGGAGTTTTACTGATTCTTCTCCTGCTGATGTTTCTGTGTCGCTACAGAAAGTCAAAAGGTGAGATCTTTTCCTTCTGATATCAGACTGATTTCACTGAAATAAGTCAAAGTCACAGATATTATTACACACACTAATTAATGATCAATGTGGAACCTTTTTCTTCAGCTTCAAGCCTCAGCAGGTTGGTACAAGCCTCTCTTCTCTCACTCTGAACATGGCAGCAGGACTTTACATGTTCCTCATTCAATCCTCTGTGTTTACTTCATGTTTTGGACCCACAAGGTCTCAGAGGACCAATCAGAGCCCAGCTACAGACCACATGATCAACCAGGGTGAAACTGAAGACGGACATTATGCTTCTCTTCTTCATGGTCAGCTTTGATCCTGATTTATTTAATAAAATGTTTTTTACTTTAATGGTAACATTTCTATAGCTAGTTACCTGTTTGAGAAGATTATATGATTCATACAAAGTGGTTCAAATGATTGAATGACCTCGTCTTCATCCTCACTGCTCTGCAGGTGATTCTTGTCTCTATGAAACACTCAGAGGCTCTGAAGAACGTAAACAAGGTGCAGTACATCCTGTGTGTTCATCACACAGCTGTTAAATACTAGAATCACATGATCAAGTGTCTTTAAATTAAAGACAAAGTGCATCGATGATGTCACAGACTCTGTGTTTGAGCTTAAAGACATTGATGGCTGATGTGAACACTTCTATAAGGGAACAACCTGCAGTAGTTGAGATGCTTTTGTCAGTCAGCAGAGCTTTAATAAAGGAGAATAAAGTGTCTCTTCATGCATTCATCTGATCCTTCTAACAGGGACGAATGATGAACCAGAGGAGAGCGATTACTCAAATGTGACGAGATAAACAGCTGCAGGTACTTCAAGTACAACGGACCATGTAGTACAATGTGAGTGTACTTGTGTATTACTACCAGCAGTCAGCAAAGGTCCAACACAACACTTTCACCTGTTACTCTTAATTATCTTTTAACCTCTTTTCCTTCTCTCTTCTTTCAGATGAATAAAACATCTGCATGGACAGAACCAGGGGAGCAGATGATGACATGAAAAACCACATCTTTGTCTCTTTGAGTAATTATTGTGTAACTTCTTCTTTCCTGATATGAGACAGTATTTTGTAGTTAATGAGCAGATCTTTCAAAGGCTTTACTTGGTGAAAAGAGTCTTATTACATGTATACTTATTCAAATGTTGGTATTGAGTGTTTTTTTTCCTCAGTTACTTTGTTTTTTTAAAGCTTTTGTAGAAAACTTTGACTGGAGGCTGGTTTGAAAAGCAGAAAAAAGCTGTTTGACGTCTTTGAGCTTCAGTGCGTTGGTGATATTATTCAATATGAAGTCATCTTCTTCTTTACTTCTGATAAAAGAAAGCTTTACGCATTTATTAAATTTTAATCTGCTATTGAACAAAATATTTATGTTCATTTTTGTACTTTTTAAAATGTTTAACAGGTGATGTTTGTATTTTATCTTCACCTGGATGTGTTTAATACATTTTGTAATGTTTCATCATTTTTTGCCTTAATAAACCTGCAGCTCCAAGCAGTGTTTCTGTCAGTCATTTCTTTAATTAAATAAATATTATTAGAATAGATTACAGTGAACGTTTGCTGCTCCTGCTTTACAATAATAAAATTTGTGTAGAAACAAATTTAACTATTTAAAATAGTTACAGTAGTCACTACAGTTAAGTGTCTATAAGCTGATTTCTTTAACTTTCTACACAACGTGCTCATGTGTTTATCTAATTAAACAGGAATAGATCACAGCAATGTAAATACGTTATAACTTCCTCCTTAAAGGAAATGGTGTCTAAGATGTAACCGCTATAGACGCACCCTTGTTTTAATCCTGAAGCCATTTTAAATGTGTGTATCTGCATGTTTTTGATTCCATCTGCTTTAGTGATTCTCTCTCGCTGTGATGTGCCTTCATATGAAAGTAAATCTGTGTCATCGGGTTTTGACAGAAAAACGTGATTGAATTTATAGCTCTATATACTTTTGCATTGAAATTGAAAAAAATTAAAAATCTGTATGTTTTTCAACGTTAAAATATTCAACCGCAAAAAATTAAACCGCAAATAATTCAACCACGTTCGCTGGGGGGGGGGGGGGGGGGTGCTTCCGCGTTCTAATTCCCGCGCTGACTGAAAACATGGACGGACGAGCCGGAAAAACACCGACACTCCGCTGCATTAGAGAAAGTCCCAGGATGAATTTTTTTTTTGTTTACTTTTTTTTAAAACTTTTTTTTCCCATGCAATGGCCCCCGACCCACTAAAAACGGGTCCGCGACCCACTAGTGGGTCGGGACCCACCAGTTGAGAAACACTGGTCTAGAGTGCACTCTTTTATTACATCGTTGGCGCGCTGTGGTTGGAGCTCATAAAACACTCACTACGGTACCTCCGTGAATGGGTGCAATCCAACAGGCAGCGACCGACCTGCGTCCCGCGGCCGCCCGGACACGCCCACAGCGACCGCGTCGTTAGCTTGGCTCCCGCTAGCCACCTCAGCTGGGCTTGCTTCGTGCGGGGACCAACCTCCAACGGGGGTGTGGAGTCCGACTCACACCCTCCGAACACGTCAGTCACAGTCCACGCCGACCGCCCGCCCAGTTCTCCGGTCTCCGATCCCCGATCCTCTCTCGTTCTTTTTCCTCCTTCCTTCTTTTTCCCGGGTCTTTTCCCCGGAAGTGTTCACTCTAAGGTCATGAACATCACGCACGTAACAGAATGACCTTTACAAATCAAATAATATTTTTAAGTCTCTCATATTAAACAAATTATTTATACATTTCAACAATTTAGTATGAACTTTTATCTTTAACTTAGTCCTATGACAATAATAATAATTAAATACCACTGATATTTATCAGAGTATTACAATAAAACCGCAAAAAATTAAACCACAACATCCGGGACCTTAAGGAAGAGCAATCGATTCTAGATTCAAGATCAGGAGCTTGCGTCAAGCTAAAGGAGCGAGCACCCAATACAACTTACAGCATGGTGACCGCATTGTAGCCATGTCCAATAATAACGGGGCGTTAACTCTCCTTTATGCCATCAGTGTAGCCACGGAACAAGAAATACATAAAAGAACTTATAATGTTCACCCTGAATGGCGTAGTGTATGGAAGTAAATCTGTGCCATCGGGGGTTGAAATAAAAAGTTGATTGAATTTCTAGCACTGAATATTTATGCATTGAAATTATGTACCTGAATGTTTTTCAACATTAAAACACCGCAAAAAAATTCAACCTAAAAAAAAAAAATGTTGAAATATTCGAAATGGAGGCTACAATATTCAACCGCAAAAAATTCAACCTTGGCACACCAATATGCGGAGGCTACAATATTCAACCCAAATAAATTCAACCTTGGCACACCAACATCCGGGACACTAAGGAAGAGCAATCGATTCTAGATTCAAGATCAGGAGCGTGCGTCAAGCTAAAGGAGCGAGCACCCAAAACACCTTCGGCTTCGGATTGTATCCATGTCCAATAATAACGGGACTTTAACTCTTCTTCATGCCATCAGTGTGGCAACGTATGAAGAAATACATAAAAGAACATATAATGTTCACCCTAAACCAAAACGTTTGCTTGCCACAGACGATATACAACTCTATTAAAATATACAAATCAACTAAAACCCCTTAGACTTGGTTGGCCGAGTGGGTAGCACAGCCGCTCCGTGGCACTACGTTATTTTGCGCGACACGGTTCGAATCCCGGTTGTGGCGGACTTTTAATAAATGTTCTTTTATGTATTTCTTCATACGTGGCAGTGACGTAGTGCTCACTTATACAATCGTAATCACTGCAATGGATATGGGATGCATTTTTGAACATTTTCAGAACAATATGTTTGCAAATGTGTGACGACTCAAGTGACGGAGGCAGACAACACCTGCCTGCCGGGGGAAAACAAACACGCACCCGTAGCCAAACCAGTAGTTCAAAAACCAGTAGGCACGTAACACCGTCACTGAAAAATGGGTTCTCGTTTCAGACTTTACGAGCAAATACAGGATCCCTTTGAGATAAATTCTAAAGCCTCGCATTAAGACGTACATCCCTTTATGTAAGACTCTGCGCTACTTGCAGGTCGCTGTGTTGTGCCAGATCCTCAATAAAGTTTACCCATGGTCATGAAGACTCATTTAACGTTACGTGGACTTTGAATGTCGCTTAATACCCAACTGAGATCGGCTTGTGCCGCTGTGAAAAAGGATCCTTCCACCGACGCTACTGCGGTTATTCCTGCACGTCCTGTCGGGTTTATGCGTCTGCGCGCTCCGCTAAAGCCGCTGCCGCTGCCCCCCCCCACTACGATACAGCGGCTCATCTGCCTCTTCAAGCGCGTTCCTGGTTTTCAAAACTCCGCCAATCACTCCTAACAGCTTGTCCAAGGATCTCAGCATTATTAAATGAATTCAAAACTAGAAGAAGAGGCGTATTGTGAGCGGCTGTACGCTCTCGTTTAACTTCCGCTTAGTTCATGTCCAACACAGTCTGTTAATGTACAAATGTCAGCTGTCTATTACGGAATCTTACAGACACAAACCACACTGATGACATGAAGAAGAGTTAAAGCCCCGTTATTATTGGACATGTTTACAATCCAAAGCCGAAGGTGTTTTGGGTGCTCGCTCCTTTAGCTTGACGCACGCTCCTGATCTTGAATCCAGAATCGATTGCTCTTCCTTAGTGTCCCGGATGTTGGTGTGCCAAGGTTGAATTTATTTGGGTTGAATATTGTAGCCTCCATTTCGAATATTTCAACTTTTTTTTTTTTAGGTTGAATTTTTTTGCGGTGTTTTAATGTTGAAAAACATTCAGGTACATAATTTCAATGCATAAATATTCAGTGCTAGAAATTCAATCAACTTTTTATTTCAACCCCCGATGGCACAGATTTACTTCCATAGTAGTGCAGCCGCCCTACAACACAATGTTATTTTGCCCGACACGGTTCGAATCCCGGTTGTGGCGAACTTTTAATAAATGCTATTTTATGTATTTCTTCATACGTGGCAGTGACGTAGTGCTCACTTATACAATCGCAATCGCTGCAATGGATATGGGATGCATTTTGAACATTTTCAACAATATGTTTGCAAATGTGTGACGACTCAAGTGACGGAGGCAGACAACACCTGCAAACACGCACCCGTAGCCAAACCAGTAGTTCAAAAACCAGTAGGTTCAAAAACCAGTTGTTCAAAAACCAGTAGGTTCAAAAACCAGTAGGTTCAAAAACTAGTAGTTCAAAAACCAGTAGGCACGTAACACTGTCACTGAAAAATGGGTTCTCGTTTCAGACTTTATGAGCAAATACAGGATCCCTTTGAGATAAATTCTAAAGCCTCGCATTAAGACGTACAGCCCTTTATGTAAGACTCTGCGCTACTTGCAGGTCGCTGTGTGGCCAACGGGCTCCTTCCCACCGGATGTCCATCAGGTGAGTCATGTGACCTCAGCATTTCACCTCCCAGATGCTCCCGACTCTGACCCCCCCTTCAGGGTGTAAAAAGGAGTGTTGGTGTCACGCGAGGAGGCGTCCTGTCCTTGGACACGTTCTCATTGCGCTGCGTTGTCTCCAGGGGGGGGCACCTGCTGCTCGTATAGCACAGAGCCAGCAGGCGGAGGCCTCGCCGCCCCCCCGAGTGGAGGGTCTCCACCTCCTCTTCCAGCCAAACCGAGGCCTGCTATGTGAACGTGGAGGACCCCCCGCCCCGCCAGACCAGCAGCCCCATCGTGGGCCCGAGGGAGGAGACGGGGTCGCCTCAGGGCGGCGAGGGCGATGGAGGGGGGCAGGAGGAATCAGGCTCACAGGGTGCCCCCCCCCAGGCGAGGAAGAGCACATCAACTCTCTGTACAGCGTGCTGCAGGCGCCCAAAAGGTCCCGACTCCCCCAGTAGAAGCTTTGAGGAGCCGGAGAGATGAACAGAAGGAGGATACGGACGTCCTTCTTCACCTGAACCTGGAGAACACGCCTCTGTGGGTTACGCAATCATCCTCTGCAGAGCCCTGTGGTGTTTGAGATCCTTCAGGGGAGGTGGGACTTGTTGGACCTCACCGAGCAGCTGGATGTGAAACGTCCTCAGAGGACCACTAGGGGACGCCAGAGGGCCCCAAACGGCACCTGCAAGTCCTCCTTTAGTCCGGGACTCGACCCGCTGTGGTTCTGTCCCAGGGGGCCATGTCCAGGAGACCCGGGAGACACATTGTAAAGAAGCTGAGTCCCTCCCCATCTGCTCAGGGTTCACATCACGTGCACTAATGCACGGGTCCAGTGCACGGTCTGGTTGTTGCACTGTGGGGTGATTTCATTTGTCAAAGTGCCAAAGTTTTCCACTACTTTGATAGTTTGGACACAGAAACATTGAACCCAGAGGCCGTTCTGTAGCTTCTCTTCACTAAAATGAAGGTTTCCTCTGTTTTACTTGCAGTATTAAATGAGGAGGATCAGAGTGGGGAACTTGTTTGTCACACATTTACAAATTTAACTTTGTAGCCATCGTTGTAACAACAGTGTTTTATTATAAAAATGTTGCATCAATGTCACAATGTCACTTAAATTAAATTAAAACATGTTTTCATACATCACAGAGTACGACACCTCTGTAGAAGCACATCAGCTCTTGGGTGAATGTGGTCATGTGACACCACACAACCAGCAGCTACATCTAAAAATACATCTTGTGTGTGAAGGGGAACAGGAACGGTTCGACTGATTCTGAGAAGTCTTGTGCTTCTTCTCCTCAGACTCTGGCTGCAGAGTTATCTTTATCTTTACAACTCAAATTAATTAAACCTTTTTATTTCTTAAATCTCTTACAAGAGTCGATTCTTTTGTTAAAACATTTAGACGTGAGATGTTTGTTGGAGTTTGAGCCTAAAATCCAAAAGGCTGCATTAAAGTCACTGCTGATAAAATATGTCTCGACTACCAGAACAAACATGATTCAATTAGTTAAAATACAAATTTATGATTCATACCGATTGATTAGAAGGTGGTTTAAGTGTGTATCACATTGCACTGGAGGTTATGAGTCTGTAGTGAAGTGTCTCCTCAAGTAGTGACATCATCTACCACCAAGTGTCACATGGTTTATAATGTATTTCTATCTGATTGCTGTTGTATGTTGTACCATTTGGTTATAATAATATATTTATACACCTCACATATATGTATTAAACTGAATGGTTTTGTCTCATTTCTCTCAACATGCTGCTGCAGATGAGGAACTAAAGAGTTCGTGGAAATTCTCTTTATTCCTTCTTTATTTTGATCTTATGCAAATGAGGCTTCTACATTACTGACTACAGTTCTGTGAAGAGTCTGTTTCCTCTTTTCAAGTGTTAAAGGTTTTTTCTGCCAATTCATCACTTCTCTAAATGTATAGTTGAACGCAGTTTTTTTTAATTGCAAAATACAAAAAAAGGAAAAAGACTTTAACTCACACTTCTTAGGCAACGGTTGAGTTGTGGTGAAAGAGGCCTCCCAGAATGCACCACTTCCTCCTGCTGCTGTGTTTGCTGTTAGAGTTGAACGTGGCTTTGATGCACAAAAAGGAACCTTAAGGTTGATCAAATAAAACGGCTCACTTACTACATTTAAGTCTAATAAAACGTTGCTGGGTTTATTCTGGTCTGTTTCAGCCTCTGAATCTGCTTCTGTGATTCACGTCTTTATTTACTTGCAGGTCGCTGTGTTTTGCCAAATTCTCAATAAAGTTAGAAAAAATCATGTAGAACAAACCCACGGTGATGAAGATACTCATTTAACGTTATATGGACTTTGCATGAGGAGGAGGAGGAGGGTTCATGTCGCTAAATACAAAGTGAGATCAACTTGTACCGCGACCACCGACCTGCCTCCTGAGAAACGATCCTTGCGCCACTTTACGCACCCGACGTCACTGTCAATGACGTCATCTGCAGGCGCATCGCTGATGAACCAATCAGGCGTCTGGATGGTAAATGTTTAAACTTCTCATCCAACCACAATCTAGATCACTCAATGCGAATGGCGCGAATTATCCTGGAAGGATTTTTGTGTTTTTGAACGATGACAAGTCAAAATGAAATAAGAGTAACGAGGCTATTTTTATTTTTTTAAAGTATGAAGTCATCTGAAAAAATAACTACTCCAGTAAAGTATTGATACCCAAATTGTCTACTTAAGTAAGAACGAAGTATTTGTACTTTGTTACTCGACACCTCTGATAAAACCATTAAGAGGTGAACAGTGAGAGGTTTTCGTCTCTCTTCACGTCCACTTCCGTCTGTCTCTTTGTTTCTGTCCTGTTTGAGCACAGTCACTTCCTGTAGGAGACGAGACATCGAGACGCCACAATCTCACCATAAATTGACGACATTTACAAGCTGCTTGTGGCTTTTATTTTGAAATCCTCTCTGTCTAGATTATTAAGATTATTATTATTACAGGGGAGACCTTTGACTTCCTGCAGCTGCCTTTACAGAAACCTTTAGCTTATGACTGTGTATAAAGAAAGGATATTAAATATATCTCCATTAATCAGACTACTGGAACTGGTCTTATTTCCTCTAAGCATTGAACATGTGACGTGTTTAACAGCGTCTGGTTGGTCAAAGGGAAGGAAGCACGGACCATAAACAGAAGCAGAAGTTAGAGAAAAGCTCTCATCTAATATTCACATGTTGTCTCTGCATTTCCACATTTCTGCGCATGTTTCACACCTTTGAAGCCGTCTGCTGACACGAAGCGTTTCTCACAGCAGAGAGTCAGAGTGTCACAGTGGACGTGAGGATGGGACACACTTTGTTTGCTGTGTTGGGCCTTTTCTGTGAGTACTTTCTCTCTTTAAAGCACCGTTTTCACAGATACAACTTTTTAAAGTCCATAAGTTAATAGTTTCTGTCAGTTTGATGAAGCGTGATGATGTTTCTCACTTTATTTTAGCGCTGAATATTCTCCTCTACTGTGGACACGCTCAAGGTTTTTATACAACTTTCTTTATTCTGATGAATTCACTCAAGAAGATTCAACACCTTCTATCACTGTTTCACATTTAATATTTCTGTTCTCTTTAGTTCATTTGTGATGAAAACAAGAAAGAAAACACAATTAATTCTTTGCATGTTGTGTTTGTTTCTAGATGCTTTGCTGCATTTTGAGCCAAACCGTTCTACTTTATTTACTGGAGAGAAAGTTACCTTCACATGTGACTTAAAGGAAGGAAACGATGCTGCCTGGAATTATGCATTTAAAATGAATGGTTATTGGTTAACCACCTTCGGAGCAGCAAAATTATTTACATCATCAGCACTAACTACAGGAGATAGTGGTGAATATCAGTGTTCTGCTGATCACAAGACGTATCCCTACGTTAGAAGAGAAAGTAATAAAGTCTCTCTAAGTGTTTCAGGTAAGTGATCAAAGTTTTTCCATCACAACGAGTTCATTAAAGCACTTTTATATTAATGAGACGTGTTGATTTAATAAACCTGTTTAATAAAGTGCTAATGTAATATAATGTAGTGATAATTAATAAATGTTAACTAGTGTAAGAGGAACCTTGAAGTTGACCACTGATGCTGTTTAGTCAGCTGATCTTTGTTTAAAAGGATCAATTATCAGATAATGTTCAGCATTTAAAATTAAACAGATAAAAGATGTATAGATAAAAAAAACATAATTAACGTGAAAAAACAAACGATCCAATATTTAATCCCTTATCAGCAGAGCGTGGCGCCTCCTTCAGGTTAAATGTACTTATTACTTAGTGAACCTTTTATTATTTATTACAAGGAGACTGACTTTGAAATCTTCTTCTGTCTACAACTTTATGTTAAATTATAATTATGTCGAAACATAAATCACTGATATTTTGTATAATTGGTCATTTAATTAAACTGATTCAGTAAAACAAAGAACTAACTGTTACACTCAGGGTTTGACTTTAACCTTTTTACTCACCAGCCACTGTAACTAGTGGTTAAAGTTAGAAGCCACTCAGCAATTTCATCAGCCACAATTTTGTTGTTGGGAAATTTAGTTTTAATTAAATTAAATTTGACTACAGTTTGCTACTTTTTACTTGAAGAACTAGATTTACACCCAAATCAAGACTACATCCAATGTGTATACAGACATCTGTACATGTACCAAAGGAGCTTTACATTACATTAAAATACAGGTAGATGGAATCCAGCGTTCTGATTGGTTGAGAGTGAGTCACGGGGTGCACTATTCAGCCATAGTGTTCAGTACCTGTTCACATTGACCCCAGCTTCCATATCACTGCACACTCAAAGTAACACGTTAGATTTTGGGGACCTTTAGTTGACATTTTAGCTTTTAGCTCGATGGCGTCGCCGGAAAAACACGGAAATCCCACAAATGATCATTTGAGGCAAAGCGAGCTTCATCAACCGGAAAATTAAGGTTAACGTCATGAGTGATGTGAATGAATGAGATGGTGCTGGACCCAATGCTGTTTACGTGCACCTACAGGGACTATTTGTCTCTAAACTGATGAAATGTGATACAAAATGTTATATTTTCTCTGGTAACCGTGTTATAAAAGCAATAAGTAATGAGAGGAAGTACTTTATCTTCAATAATGTAACGGTTCTGCTGCTCGTCGGGCCAAACTACACCTTCAAATATTTCATTATTGGACCATAAAGTACAGCCTCTCGCACCTTATTAATTTATTAAATGTCATTTAGCTGAAACTTTTATCCAAAGCGACTTACATTGCATTTTAACCTGTGGTTTTTACATTTTTACCAAGTGTATAAATGTTGTGTTTGTTTCTAGATGCTTTGCTGCATTTTGAGCCAAACTGGTCCCCTTTATTTACTGGAGAGAAAGTTACCTTCACATGTGACTCAAGGGAAGGAAACAATGCTGACTGGTATTATGCATTCAGAAGGAATGGTCAGTGGACCCCTTACGGAGCAGCAAATACATATACACTATCATCTCTAACTACAGGAGATAGTGGTGAATATCAGTGTGTTGCTGATCACAAGACGTATTCCTACTATCAAAGACAAAGTAATAAAGTCTCTCTAAGTGTTTCAGGTAAGTGATCAAAGTTTTTCCATCACAACGAGTTCATTAAAGCACTTTTATATTAATGAGACGTGTTGATTTAATAAACCTGTTTGATAAAGTGCTAATGTAATATAATGTAGTGATAATTAATAAATGTTAACTAGTGGAAGAGGAACCTTGAAGTTGACCACTGATGCTGTTTAGTCAACTCTCAGTTATCAGATTATATTGATCATTTAAAACAAAACAGATAAAAGATGGATAGATTATGAAATCAGCATTCACATGAAAAAACAAACAATCCAATATTTAAAAGCTATTGAGAAATTAGAAATGAGTTATTGATCACAAACAGATTAAACTTATCAGCAGAGTGTGGCGCCTCCTTCAGGTGAAATGTACTCATTACTTAGTGAACCTTTTATTATTTATTACAGGGAGACTGACTTTAACATCTTCTTCTGTCTACAACTTTATGTTAAATTATAATTATGTTGAAACATGAATCGCTGATATCTTGTATTATTATTCATTATATTTAACTGATTCAGTGAAGCAAAGAATTAAGTGTTCCACAGACAAAGATGTGATCCTTTAACTCCTGCGTCCTCCTTGTATGAAGGAGAATCAGTGACTCCTCACTGTAGACATGGAGACCAGAGAAAGGAGAAGAATGCTGACTTCTACAAAGACAAAACACTTATTGAGATGGACACAAACCATCAGAACACACATGAAGTCACCATTTCTCAGGCGCAATAAAACCATTGTTTGTCTTTGTTCTACATTAAAGCAGCAAAACCAAAGGCCCAACTGAGCAAAGACTCTCCTGTAGAGGGAAATGTGACCCTGACCTGCTCTGTGGGGTCATCATCATCATCATCATCATCTGGATGGAAGTTCTTCTGGTACAAAGACAAGAAAACCTCTGAACCTCTGAAAACAAGAGATGATGTTCTCCTTCAGAATAAAAGCATCTCTCCCTCTGGTGGAGGAGTCTACTGGTGCAGAGGAGGAAGAGGAGACCCAGTTTACTACACAGAGTACAGCCATCCAGTCGGTAAAGAACTAAATGAATGAGTTAATGTTTAAATGATCACAAATCACCATGTTTAATTGTTTAATTATTTATAATGTTTAAAGACAGTTTACCATCACACCAGTTTTACACAGTTAAAGAAAAAGATGGAGGACATCAGCAGTGAAAGTAATCCACCAAGGACTCATCACAACACGTCTTTATTCTGTGAAACCTCTTTCCAACAGATGTCCCTCAGCCTGTCCTCACAGTGTCTCCATCATGGACGAGTCCTGGAGACTCAGTGACTCTGACCTGCAGTGTTGGACCTCCGTCTGCAGGATGGAGGTTCTTCTGGTTTAAGGCTGTTCCAGTGTCATACTCCTACACCTATGATCTTCTAGCTGGTAGCACCACTGGGACTGAACAGGGTTCCTACGTTCTTCATGGACAGACACACACAGCAGGATATGTGTGCAGAGCTGGAAGAGGAGATCCTTTGTTTTACACTCCATATAGTGATGTGAAGTTTGTCTGGTCTGGAGGTGAGTTTGTTCACACTTTTATATTCTTGCACAAGAGAATAAATAAATGTCTTTTTGTGTTGACATTGTTTGTCTTCTGCTGTACTTTATCATTCAATAATGTAACATGTTACATTATTGGATGATAAAGTTCAGCCTCTCGTACCTTATTGATTTAATAATTCACACCCCGTGATTCACTCTCAACCAATCAGAACACTGGATTTCATCTATCTGTGTTATAAATACATTTAAACGATTATATTATATTAGATTATATTTAATGCCTTTTGATGATTTAGTCAGTGATGAATTATTGAACACAAACAGATCAAACTTATTAGCTTATTAGTGTGGCGCCTCCTTCAGGTGAAATGTACTCATTACTTAGTGAACATTTTATTATTTATTACAAGGAGACTTTAACATCGTTCGTTTGTCTTCATCTATGTGTTAAATTATAATTATGTTGAAACATAAATCACTGATATCTTTGTCCATTTATGATGAAAACAAGAAAGAAAACACAATTCATTCTTTGCATGTTGTGTTTGTTTTTAGTTGCTTTGCTGCATTTTGAGCCAAACTGGTCCCCTTTATTTACTGGAGAGAAAGTTACCTTCACATGTGACTCAAGGGAAGGAAACGATGCTGACTGGGTTTATGCATTCAGAAGGAATGGTTATCAGTGGACCCCTTACGGAGCAGCAAATACACCAGCAAATAGATATACACTCTCATCTCTAACTACAAGAGATAGTGGTGAATATCAGTGTGCTGCTCATCAGAAGAAGAATCCCAACGTTATAAGAGGAAGTAATAAAGTCTCTCTAAGTGTTTCAGGTAAGTGATCAAAGTTTTTCCATCACAATAGTCCTTTACTTTCCTTTATTTGATTCTTCGTACATACGTACATCTTGGTTTCGTGAATGTTCACGCTCAGTCGAAAAACTATTTCACTTCCCAAACACCAACACCTGTGCCCAGTAATCCACTTGATTATATTGGCATTGCGGCCTAATTGAACCCCCCCCCCCTAAGGGGGTGGGGCTAACAAACAATAACAAAATAGCTCTTACAGTAGTGATAATTAATAAATGTTAACACGTGTAAGAAGAACATTGAATTTCACCAGTGATGCTGTTTAGTCAGCTGATCTTTGTTTAAAATAATCAATTATCAGATAATATTCATGATTTCACATATAACTAATAAAGATGGATTATAAAAACATTAACATGATAAAACAAACCGTCCAATTTGAATGTTTATTGAGAACCAAGATCAGAGCAAACTCTGGTTATTTACTTCAGAACAAAAATCCACATTATAACAAGTTAAAGAGAAAAAAGGATAATATAATGTGGAACAAAAGGGAGATAAAAGTGTTGAGAATCATCCAGAGTGAACCTTCTCTCACCTGATGTTAGCTGTGATTGATGGATGGAATGTTGACACTAACAATAGTTACATTGTTTGTCTTTGTTCTACATTAAAACAGCAAAACCAAAGGCCCAACTGAGCAAAGACTCTCCTGTAGAGGGAAGTGTGACCCTGACCTGCTCTGTGGGGTCATCATCATCATCATCATCATCATCATCATCATCATCATCATCTGGATGGAAGTTCTTCTGGTACAGAGACAAGAAAACCTCTGAACCTCTGAACCTCCAGAGTGGAAGCATCTCTCCCTCTGGTGGAGGAGTCTACTGGTGCAGAGGAGGAAGAGGAGACCCAGTTTACTACACACAGTACAGCCATCCAGTCGGTAAAGAACTAAATTAACTAAATGAATGAGTTAATGTTTAAATGAAATCACCACTTCTCTGACGTCTGATTTGAGTACAAAGAATCTAAAACAGAAATGTTGAATTGTTTAATTGGTTAAAATGTTTAAAGACATTTTACCATCACACCAGTTTTACACAGTTAAAGAAAAAGATGGAGGACATCAGTAGTGAAAGTAATCCACCAAGGACTCATCACAACACGTCTTTATTCTGTGAAACCTCTTTCCAACAGATGTCCATCAGCCTGTCCTCACAGTGTCTCCATCATGGACGAGTCCTGGAGACTCAGTGACTCTGACCTGCAGTGTTGGACCTCCGTCTGCAGGATGGAGGTTCTTCTGGTATAAAGCTGTTCACAAACTGTCCCTCTACAACTACACCTATGAGCTTCTAGCTGGTAGCACCACTGGGACTGAACAGGGTTCCTACGTTCTTCATGGACAGACACACACAGCAGGATATGTGTGCAGAGCTGGAAGAGGAGATCCTGTCATTTACACTCTATATAGTGATGTGAAGTTTGTCTGGTCTGGAGGTGAGTTTGTTCACACTTTTACATTCTTGCACAAGAGAATAAATGTCCTTTTTGTGTTGACATTGTTGGTCCTGTGTGTGTCTCCTAATGATGTGTCTTCAGGTGTGAATCCAGCAGCGTCTCTCACAGTGAGTCCTCACAGACTGCAGCACTTCAGCACAGAGTCACTGTCACTGAGCTGTGAGGGAACCTCTACTGAGTGGAGAGTGATGAAGGCTGATGGATCTGGCTTCATGTCATCCTGTTCTTACTGGGGAGAAATGACTGGATCCACATGCAACACCAGCACTAGAGCGAGTAGTGGAGTGTACTGGTGTGAGTCTGAAACACAGTACAGCAATGCAGCCAACATCACTATACACAGTGAGTTTATATTCATTAAAAGGTCCAACACGTCTTTGTGGTTGACTTTCCTCTTCATGACCACAGACGTCCACCACTGACTTTAAACCAGGAGGAGATGTAGAGTCATCTGGCTCCATCCTGGCTCCTCCACTGTGTCCCTTATGGACCATTCTGTAGCTCAGTGCCACTAAGTGGACATTTGTCTCCCACATATTGAGCATTAATTAAAGATGTCAGTGTGAGCATGAACGTCACCAAAGGGCCGTCTCTTTCATCCATGAAATGCAGCTATTGGCTCAGCTGCTGTATGAATGTGAATAACAAATGTAAACTATAAATGTCTTCTCTTCATTGGACATCAGCTGGTTTGACTTCCTGTCCTCTGGTCTCTTTACAGGTGGTGATGTCATCCTGGTGAGTCCTGTCCGTCCTGTGACTGAGGGACATTCGGTCTCTCTTGGCTGCAAGTTGAGGACAAAAGAACTTCTTGTTGATGTGGATTTCTATAAAGATGACAAACTCCTCCCAAATGCTGTCAGAGGGGAGCTGTTTATCTCTGCAGTTACTAAGTCACATGAAGGCTTTTATAAATGTAGAGGAAGGAAATCACCTCAAGGTTTTAAGACTTTGACCTCAGCAGAGAGCTGGTTGTCAGTAGAATGTGAGTACGAGTAGAAGATGATTTCTTTTGTAATATGTGTTACAGTCTGAGTTAGAAAAGGTGTAACTGAATTAAACTATTTGTTTGTGTGAGACAATATAGTTTTATACAATTTGACAAATAAAACTAAGATAAGCATCAGTGAAAAAGTGAATGTTGTGTGATCAAGGGTTCATGTAAGTGTATTTGAGTGTATGTGTTGTAGTACTTGTGTATCTCTTCATGGTTGTGTGTACTTGTGTGTAGATCCTGAAGAAGCAGCATCAAGCTCTGTGTTTCTCGTGATGTTGGTTGTTGGTCTGGTTTCTGGAGTTTTACTGATTCTTCTTCTGCTGCTGTTTCTGTGTCGCTACAGAAAGTCAAAAGGTGAGATCTTTTCATTCTGATATCAGACTGATTTCACTGAAATAAGTCAAAGTCACATATATTATTACACACACTAATTATTGATCAATGTGGAACCTTTTTCTTCAGCTTCAAGCCTCAGCAGGTTGGTACAAGCCTCTCTTCTCTCACTCTGAACATGGCAGCAGGACTTTACATGTTCCTCATTCAAACCTCTGTGTTTACTTCATGTTTTGGACCCACAAGGTCTCAGAGGACCAATCAGAGCCCAGCTACAGACCACATGATCAACCAGGGTGAAAGAGACAAACATTACTCTTTTAATCTTGATTTATTTATTAATGTGTTCTTTACTTTAATGCTAACATTTCCATATGTGGTTCAAATGATTGAATGACCTCGTCTTCATCCTCACTGCTCTGCAGGTGATTCTTGTCTCTATGATACAATCAAAGGCTCTGAAGAACCTGAACAAGGTGCAGTACATCCTGTGTGTTCATCACACAGCTGTTAAAATACTAGAATAGAATGATTCAAAGTCAATGCAAACTCAACTAAAACAAAGAATTTCTTATTTCAGATGAATCCAGCCTCACATATTCTATGATTGAGCTCAAACACATTAAAAAGAAGGGTAGGTGATTTTACTTCACATAGTGAGAATTAGATGGTTTAGTTCTCCTTAACAAAGGCCTTCATGTCTCTTTGTGACAGGGAAGCACGATGAACCAGAAGAGAGCCCCGTTTACTCGGATGTGAGGGTCGCATCAGCTGCAGGTTCAGTCCACACCAACACGGCCTCCTGCTGTTTAACAGGTGCTACCTGCTCTAGTTTAACACGTTCATGCTGTCATCCAACGTGCCTCGTTGCTATGGGGCAGGTACGGGGTCTGCGTTGCTCCTCATAGACAGGTTCTTGTAAGGAGTGGGAGGAGGGAGGCTTCTTGCAGAACAAAATGCCGCCTAAACTGAGCCCGTGCTCTTATTGTGTGATTCACTGTTATGTTTGTAATTATTGTTAAGAAGAGGGAGGGCTGCACAGACCACTGAGCCGAGGTGAAGTCGGCAGGATCCATTTGTTTGTTTTAATGAGAAATGATGACAATACCATGCAGTCATGAAACAAACATCTATATTCTATATACTGTGTGTTTAGATGACAACGTGACGTATGCCCAGGTTCACCCCCCCACTAAAAAGAAGAGGAATAAAGGTAATTAAAGCTGCAAGCAGCGATGAACGGGCCTTCGCCTATTCTCGCACGTCGGGGTGGGGCGGCGGTCGGCCGGGCTCGCGGGTCAAAAAAGACTAAAGAGACTAAACAAATCACTCTCGGGGCTGCCATTCAAACCTGAATCTGCGGCCTCGCGAACGGAATCCACCGACGCCGGGCTGTTGCCCCGCTGCAAAAGACCTGCGGAGTAATTGTTACGGGTCTCGGGCACGATGACCACAATAAGTATCACAGCAACACTTGTCTCGTTCTCCAGTTTGCGTCTGTATAATTGATTCAACACATATACACATCCAGTGCATTTTTCTTGTCCTGTATATCTTAGATATCATAGATGCAGTCTCAATCAAGGTTAATTCCCCGAAATATCCACCTGTAATTACCTTAGCTGTTATTTCTGCCTACTATAGTTCCTATTGACCAACTACATAAGGGATATTTCCATACCATATTGACTATGATAAACGTATACAACTCTTATTCACATATGGACGTTGCACTTTAGAATGTGTATTGATTAACTCGGCATGTACCAAACCATATTGTCATGTAAAAAAAACAAAATATGACTAAACATGACTGAATAAATCACCGCCCAAAACATGTTAAAGATAAGTGGCATTATAAGTACAATTTAAGTGCTACCATTTGTTAGTGCTAAGGTTTGCTAGTGTTTTAGTCAAGGTAGAGTCTAAAAAGGTGTGTCTTGAGTTTTCGACGGAAGATGGAGAGGCTCTCTGCGGTCCTGATGTCATCAGAGAGCTCATTCCACCATCTGGGAGCAGGACAGCAAAGAGTCGCCATCTCGTCGAGTGCTTTTCTCTCAGTGAGGGAGGAACAAGCAGCTTGGCAGATGCAGATCGGAGTGCGTGGGTTGGGATGCAGGGTTTCACCATGTCCCGGATGTAGACTGGTCCCGATCCATTCACAGCGTGGTCCGTCAGTACCAATGCTTTGAACTGGATGCGGGCAGCCACTGGTAACCAATGAAGTGAAGGGAGAAGCGGTGTGGTGTGGGAGTATTTCAGAAGGTTGAAGACCAGTCGAGCTGCTGCATTCTGGATGAGCTGCAGTGGTCGTATGGCGGTAGCAGGGAGACCTGCCAGCAGAGAGTTACAGTAGTATTTGGTGTATTATCAGAATACGATTAGGGCTGTCAACAGATTATAGACAATTAACTAGTTAATCACACATTTTGAAAAACATTTATCTTGATTACAATATTTTTTTCTCTTATATTAACTGTTTACAGTTTAGTAATTTGTTGTTTCAACTCCATAATGAGCTTGACGTGTGTATATTATTTCATTGGAATGAGGGGCATATTAATCATATCATTTAATGTTAGATTCATGCTCATTGTGAAGGAAATGAATATATAACATATTGAAAAGCATTGAAGACGCACATTACATTACGTGTCATTTAGCTGACGCTTTTAAACAACAAAGTAGTTAGTTAGCTGCTGCGAGCACGGTTCTACTCAGTGTGTAAATAAAGTGATTCAATCGGGCCAAGTTATTTAGGGCACACGGAAACGTAAACAAAGTGGCGCTAATAGCGTGAAGAGGGGTCTTTTATTCCCGTGAAGCTACCGTAGTTAGCTTTACAGGAACAAAATACGTATGCTAGTTGATGTTCTTCAAGCATAGCATAGGCTGCCCTGGGCTGTGCTAAATAGTGCACAGCAGCCACAGCCGGCAGTAAACTCAAATTAGTGTGACAAATCTGCTCTAAAGTGTAGTTATTTAAGTCAATAACCTCAGCAAATAGAGTAATCTGAACCACTTTGTTCGTTAGATCAGCCGGAGACGCGGAAAAAAAGAGATGTTTGTGACGGGACGTCCCTTAAGCAGCTAATAGCACCGAATTAGTGTTAGCATGTTTACAGTATCCCCGCTATTTAAGTGGGTAAGACTGAAGAACGCACAAGGAAAAAGTCATCACTCACCTACCAAAGCGTTTCCACTTGGTTTAGTCCGTTTGGATTTAAGCATAGGTGTGTAGTTAGCAAGCTGGCTGACTGGCTGCTCCATCCGGCAGCCGCTAGCTTCTCTCGCTACCCCAGTTAGCTCTCCGTGCCGTCGAACAGATATAACAAGCCCTTAAACAAAACGTACCTAAATGGCTGCACACATCCAAGAGGGAATGAGAACACTTTACTTCAGGAACTATTACTACTGTGAAAGCTACCTTAAAATGATGATCCCGTTGCTGAGTTTTACCGTAAATTAGGACTTCACACACATGGTGGATCTGTGACATGTGTCCGCGTAAAACATGTCCCCCCCGAAACTAACCACGTAAAATTAGTTCCTACCCAAAAAACGAAACAAATATTTCTGTGCACAAACCACACAACAAATAAACAAGTTCATGAAGATATGATACAAACGACACGAATTACATTCACCTCACCAAGGAAAGTAAACTAAATCCCTTTGTTCGTTAGTTCAGCTGAACACGCAGTTAAAAAGAAGAAGAAAAAAAACACTATGGCTCTAACGGGAAGCGAACCCGGATCAAAATATTGAAAGTCCTGTGTATAACCAACGGAGCTACGTGTCGAGCCGTGATTACGGAATCGAAAAGTGACCTAAAAAAAGAAGATTCACACACATTGCGTCAGGGCAGGGAGGTCGATCTGTGGAGACAATATTTTGAAGCATTGTTCATTAAACACAATTTAAGTCACATCAGGAGTCTAATTAATTATGTTGGGGCGATGTACAAAGTGCAAGAACTGAATAAAGACCAGTCCGCCACCCGACTGCAAACGCCAGCTCACTGACGTCTCCCAGCAGCTCCACATACGGCAGCTGTGCCAGCCGTATGTGGCTGAAACGAGTGTGACACAGCTGCTCTAACGTGTACAGTTATTTAACCTCAGCAAGGAGAGTTACCTGAATCATTTTGTCCGTTAGATCAGACGACACGCGTTTAAAAAGAGGAGGAAAAAAAAATGATTTCGTCGGGAGTCGATCCCACGACCATAGCATCGGGGGGCCAACACCTTACTCACTGAGCTATTCTTTCAGATGGATTTGAGATTTCGAAAACTCAATCAAATAGGATTGGTCACTCTCCGCCAAAAATACAGGTAATATTCACACTAAAAAAATTATAACTGCCTTTCTGTTTGTTTTAGAGAAAATTCCTCAGAGACTTTTTTAAGTCTCCCTTTAATACATTTGGTAAAAAATCAGAGGACTTGTCGGTCAAACAGGGTGCGGGCGGGGCTTCGTCAAAATCTTCCAGGGGGCGCAATGGAGGCAATTTTTCACTTTTGATCCAAAACTGCACATCAGGTCTGTAAAGGTCATCACGTAGAATACTCACAGAGGTTTTCAAGAGTTTTGGAGTGTGCCGAGGCTCAGAAGATGTGCTTGAACTTTCATGCGGAGATAGCGTCGTCACAGCAACAAAGTTGGTCCAAAACTACCAATTCTCACTGTGAGCCATCGTCACAGTCTTACGTCTTATATTCCCAGATTTGAAGTTGATCAGATTAAAGGGCTAGGAAATGGACATGTAAATGTACAAACTTTGCATTGACCTAAGCCAATAGGTGGCGCTATACTTTTTCGAAAATCACTGCATGGCATTACTTAAAGGCCTACACAAGCATCATGAATATACATTTATAGCCAGAAATATCAATGTTCCTTGGAGTTATACCATTTTACATTTTGGAAAAAAATCTTCCAAAATTGTCCAAACTGCACGCAAGCTCACACCCAGGTAGTTTTATGAAAACTCTTGATTTTAATAACTTTTGACCCCAAGGGTGTCAGGAACCAGTTGCCAGATTTTGAAATGGATCGGATTTAAACTCTCGGAGGAGTTCGTTCGTTTGTAAATGCAAAAATTGAAGGAAATGGCCAAAAATACACAGAATCACCACAGCGCCCCCTAATGTTCAAATATTCTGGGAAAATTTGGGGATGTTCTAGGACTCATTGTGAACATGTCCTCAAAATTTGGTGAAAATGACGGTTAGAAAAAAAAAAAGTTATAGGCCTTTGAACTTTCAGGACACAAACCTACAAACTTCATTGGTCCATAACTTTATTGAAAAATGAGATATCAACATTCTTTCAATAACTTTTGATCGCATCGAGCCAACGATCATTTTGCCGAAGATTTCGTAAGAATCGGACCAAGCGTCTGGGAGGAGTTCGCAAAAACGTGTTTTTCACAAAATTCAAAATGGCGGCCATAAAACGGTAGGCGCATTTGCATACCATAATTATTTTTGTGTACAGCACATCCAAGAGAACCTGTGTGAAAAGGTTCCAAGTCGATCGGTGAAAGTAAAAAAAAAAATTAACATTGCGGCCACTTTGGGGGGCGCTAGAGAGTTCTTTTTCTTCTCCTCTAATTGCGGGACCCGAATCATACGTCAATTTTGCGCACTTCTGATGCGCGTGCAAAAATTCAAGAGTTTTTGAACATGATGAAGTCCCCGAAAGTGCGTTCGAAGTGGCGAAATAATAATAATTAAAGCTGCAAGCAGCGATGAACGGGCCTTCGCCTATTCTCGCACGTCGGGGTGGGGCGGCGGTCGGCCGGGCTCGCGGGTCAAAAAAGACTAAAGAGACTAAACAAATCACTCTCGGGGCTTCCATTCAAACCTGAATCTGCGGCCTCGCGAACGGAATCCACCGACGCCGGGCTGTTGCCCCGCTGCAAAAGACCTGCGGAGTAATTGTTACGGGTCTCGGGCACGATGACCACAATAAGTATCACAGCAACACTTGTCTCGTTCTCCAGTTTGCGTCTGTATAATTGATTCAACACATATACACATCCAGTGCATTTTTCTTGTCCTGTATATCTTAGATATCATAGATGCAGTCTCAATCAAGGTTAATTCCCAGAAATATCCACCTGTAATTACCTTAGCTGTTATTTCTGCCTACTATAGTTCCTATTGACCAACTACATAAGGGATATTTCCACACCATGTTGACTATGATAAACGTATACAACTCTTATTCACATATGGACGTTGCACTTTAGAATGTGTATTGATTAACTCGGCATGTACCAAACCATATTGACAAGTAAAAAAAACAAAATATGACTAAACATGACTGAATAAATCACCGCCCAAAACATGTTAAAGATAAGTGGCATTATAAGTACAATTTAAGTGCTACCATTTGTTAGTGCTACGGTTTGCTAGTGTTTTAGTCAAGGTAGAGTCTAAAAAGGTGTGTCTTGAGTTTTCGACGGAAGATGTAGAGGCTCTCTGCGGTCCTGATGTCATCAGAGAGCTCATTCCACCATCTGGGAGCAGGACAGCAAAGAGTCGCCATCTCGTCGAGTGCTTTTCTCTCAGTGAGGGAGGAACAAGCAGCTTGCCAGATGCAGATCGGAGTGCGTGGGTTGGGATGCAGGGTTTCACCATGTCCCGGATGTAGACTGCTCCCGATCCATTCACAGCGTGGTCCGTCAGTACCAATGCTTTGAACTGCATGCGGGCAGCCACTCGTATCCAAAGAAGAGAGCGGAGAAGTGGTGTGGGAGTATTTTGGAAGGTTGAAGACCAGTCGAGCTGCTGCATTCTGGATGAGCTGCAGTGGTCGAATGGCGGCAGCAGGGAGACCTGCCAGCAGAGAGTTACAGTAGTATTTGGTGTATTATCAGAATACGATTAGGGCTGTCAACAGATTATAGACAATTAACTAGTTAATCACACATTTTGAAAAACATTTATCTTGATTACAATATTTTTTTCTCTTATATTAACTGTTTACAGTTTAGTAATTTGTTGTTTCAACTCCATAATGAGCTTGACGTGTGTATATTATTTCATTGGAATGAGGGGCATATGAATCATATCATTTAATGTTAGATTCATGCTCATTGTGAAGGAAATGAATATATAACATATTGAAAAGCATTGAAGACGCACATTACATTACGTGTCATTTAGCTGACGCTTTTAAACAACAAAGTAGTTAGTTAGCTGCTGCGAGCACGGTTCTACTCAGTGTGTAAATAAAGTGATTCAATCGGGCCAAGTTATTTAGGGCACACGGAAACGTAAACAAAGTGGCGTTAATAGCGTGAAGAGGTGTCTTTTGACGCTGTAAAGCTACCGTAGTTAGCTTAGCTAAAAGACGTATGCTGGGTGAGACTGGAGAACGCACAAGGAAAACGTAATCACTCACCGTCAAAGGCGTTTCCACTTCGTTGAGTACATGTGGACGTAAGCACCGGTGTGTAGTTAGCAAGCTGGCTGACTGGCTGCTCCATCCGGCAGCCGCTAGCTCCACTCGCTATCCCAGTTAGCTGTCCGTGCCGTCGAGCAGATATAACAAGCCCTTAAACAAAACGTACCTCACTGGCTGCACACATCCAAGAGGGAATGAGAACACTTTGCTTACATCCACATAGTAGTAATAGTTCCTGAAGTATAGGTGTGTAGTTAGCAGTTTAAAATACGGAGCGGTGATACTTTGCCTGTTCAACACAAAACCGGAACATGCGCAGACTACGTGCGCGGCTGTGCGCACGTAGTCTGCGCATGTCCGTCAACCAAGAATAGGGAATTCTGGGTGATGAAGTTCTTTAACTTAAAATTTCCCCGTAACATCTATTTACATCACCAAACGTGTTTGCATCTCCACCCGTATGTTGCAGAATACGTGTATTTAAATCCAGATGTAAATATATTGAACTGTCCGTGTTATTTGTCTAGGTTAGATATGTCAAACCCGCGACACGCTGCCAAACGGCTGCGCCGTGAGCCAGCTGTCCTGCATCAGCCTTACCTTCTTCTGTCAGCTGTATGCGCGGCCACGGAGCAGTTTCTGGCCTTAAACTGAAACGAGTTTGACATACCTGCTCTTAAGTGTACAAAGTCCATAACCTCAGGAAGGAGAGTAAACTGAATCATTTTGTTCGTTAGATCAGAAGACACGCGTTTAAAAAGAGGAGGAAAAAAAAAAAATTGATTTCGCCGGGACACGATCTCACGACCATAGGATCGGGGGGGCGGTTTCTTACCAGGAGAGCTAAACCTTCTGATGGGTTTGAGAATTCGAAAACTCACTGAAATAGGATCGGTCACTCTCCGCCAAAAATACAGGAAATATTCACACTAAAAAAATTATAACTGCCTTCCTGTTTGTTTTAGAGAAAATTCCTCAGAGACTTTTTTAAGTCTCCCTTTAATACATTTGGTAAAAAATCAGCGGACTTGTCGGTCAAACAGGGTGCGGGCGGGGCTTCGTCAAAATCTTCCAGGGGGCGCAATGGAGGCAATTTTTCACTTTTGATCCAAAACTGCACATCAGGTCTGTAAAGGTCATCACGTAGAATACTCACAGAGGTTTTCAAGAGTTTTGGAGTGTGCCGAGGCTCAGAAGATGTGCTTGAACTTTCATGCGGAGATAGCGTCGTCACAGCAACAAAGTTGGTCCAAAACTCCCAATTCTCACTGTGAGCCATCGTCACAGTCTTACGTCTTATATTCCCAGATTTGAAGTTGATCAGATTAAAGGGCTAGGAAATGGACATGTAAATGTACAAACTTTGCATTGACCTAAGCCAATAGGTGGCGCTATACTTTTTCGAAAATCACTGCATGGCATTACTTAAAGGCCTACACAAGCATCATGAATATACATTTATAGCCAGAAATATCAATGTTCCTTGGAGTTATACCATTTTACATTTTGGAAAAAAATCTTCCAAAATTGTCCAAACTGCACGCACGCTCACGCCCAGGTAGTTTTATGAAAACTCTTGATTTTAATAACTTTTGACCCCAAGGGTGTCAGGAACCAGTTGCCAGATTTTGAAATGGATCGGATTTAAACTCTCGGAGGAGTTCGTTCGTTTGTAAATGCAAAAATTGAAGGAAATTGCCAAAAATACACAGAATCACCACAGCGCCCCCTAATGTTCAAATATTCTGGGAAAATTTGGGGATGTTCTAGGACTCAATGTGAACATGTCCTCAAAATTTGGTGAAAATGGGGGTTGGAAAAAAAAAAGTTATAGGCCTTTGAACTTTCAGGACACAAACCTACAAACTTCATTGGTCCATAACTTTATTGAAAAATGAGATATCAACATTCTTTCAATAACTTTTGATCGCATCGAGCCAACGATCATTTTGCCGAAGATTTCGTAAGAATCGGACCAAGCGTCTGGGAGGAGTTCGCAAAAACGTGTTTTTCACAAAATTCAAAATGGCGGCCATAAAACGGTAGGCGCATTTGCATACCATAATTTTTTTTGTGTACAGCACATCCAAGAGAACCTGTGTGAAAAGGTTCCAGGTCGATCGGTAAAAGTAAAAAAAAAAATTAACATTGCGGCCACTTTGGGGGGCGCTAGAGAGTTCTTTTTTTTCTCCTCTAATTGCGGGACCCCAATCATACGTCAATTTTGCGCACTTCTGATGCGCGTGCAAAAATTCAAGAGTTTTTGAACATGATGAAGTCCCCGAAAGTGCGTTCGAAGTGGCGAAATAATAAAAAGAAGAAGAAGAATTCTTGCAATTTCAATAGGGCTTTCGCCCGACTTGCAGTCGGCTCAGGCCCTAATTAAAGCTGCAAGCAGCGATGAACGGGCCTTCGCCACTTCTCGCACGTTGGGGTGGGGCGGCGGTCGGCCGGGCTCGCAGTTAAAAAGAAGAAAAAAAACGATGGCTCTAACGGGAAGCGAACCCGGGTCAAAATATTGAAAGTCCTGTGAATAAGCAACGGAGCTACGTGCTGACTTGTGATTGCAAAATCGAAAAGTGACCTAAAAAAAAGGCGATTCACCCACATTGCGTCAGGGCAGAGGGATCAATATTTTGCAGCATTCTTCAATAAACACAATTTAAGTCACATCAGTAGTGTAATTAAATAACTTGGGACGATGTACAAAGTGCAAGACCTGGATAGTGGTTACTTTGAACAGAAATACATTACGTTAGAGCTGGCGTACTCTCACAGCATGAACTGACGCAAGACTACGAGCGCGTCTGTGGCTCCGCTATTTATATCAGTCAGTCAGCTGTGTCATTCTGTTCATGTGCCACGGAGCAGTTTCTGGCCCCAACCTGAAAATAGTTTAACACCCCTGCTCTAAGTGTACAGTTATTTAAAAACCTCAGCAAGGAGAGTTACCTGAATCATTTTGTCCGTTAGATCAGCCGGACACGCGTTTAAAAAAAGGAGGAACACGGACGGGAAATCAGAAGGTCGACCTGGGGCGTCGCGTGAACCGGGCCCCTACATGTGACGACCCTCGATCAGCCAGTTGTCACAGACCTTGTCGTACGGAAAGTCATTCGTTTATTGAAGATCACATTTTCATACAGTCAAGTCACACCCGTGAGTCTCTGTAAAACACGGGAGCTGTGGATTCAGTGTGTGGCTTCAGGCGATAACATGACCATGTTTGAAGTGCTCTGTAAGAAGTGGAGAGCGCGTAACGGTTAGCTGTTGGATCTTAAATGTTATTGTTTGATTCTTTAGCTTGATGCAATATTGAAACGTAGGATCACCTTGGATTAGTCGAGGTACAATGACGACAGCTAACCCCACCTCTTTTGCTCCATCAAGATGTGTAAACTTTTTAACCAAACCCGCTGGATGACGACGTGGCTGTCTTCCTGAAGTGAGCTTTGCTTAATGAATTAATGAATACATTTAGTAAGATCCGCTTCTCCCCCGGGGCATTATATATTGGTGAATTCAAATTGAATCAGTGGAGCCATGTACTTTCAGCTAAAAGTAATATTGCAGTCTTAAGGGAGAGGAGATTCCAGCAATGTTGTCAATGGATTGTCAATTCAGGTTGATAACAAATCCAGGTCTACAGATTCCAAAGCATCAAGCAAACCTATACAACACAGGACTTGTTGTGAATCAATGATCAAAACGTCACCAAAATAACTTTGATCGCCCCCATTCAGTCAAGGCAAGATTATATATATTATTTTATTATAAATGAGCTTATGAGCTTTTTCATATGTGGCATTACAAGCTCTTTACCCAGTTGCTTAATGAACAGCACCATGCATTGTTAGCACTCCTTGCAGAGAAGGGCTGCAATGAGCAAAAAAAAGATCAAGGTACACACTTGACACCGTGAGAGAGAATTAATCACAACAGGTGCTGGGGCAAGTTAGATAAAATAACAAGCAAAATTCAATTGTGGAAGCGCTAGAATAAATCACAACAGGTGCTGGGGCAAGTTAGATGAAATACCAAGCAAAATTCAATTGTGGAAGCGCTAGAATAAATCACAACAGGTGCTGGGGCAAGTTAGAGTTAGTGAGAGCTAAAGGAGAAAATAAACGCAGTAGGTCACATAAGTTCTGTCGGATGTTCAAGTTGCCCAGAAGGATGAGCGGCGAGCTGTCATCTGGAAGTTGTAACTCTTCCATTCGTTGTAGAAGTAAATAACTTCTTCTCTGGAAGGATCATTTTCCGCTGTGGTCCAGTCGACTTGGGTCTTTGCCACGATTGCCCGCGGTTAAGCCCACCCGTGCCGTGTGGTGGAAGAAAAAAAGAAGGCCAAATTATTACATCCATCGACAGTCACACGATATGGAATGCTGTTGTACGAATGCGGGAAGAAGTCTTTTACAATTATGCAGACAGAACAAAATATACATAAAGAAATGCTTTCCCACCTCGCTGGAGTTGAAAGCCACGTGTCCCATGTGCCATTCCCAGTGATGTCCTCAGACTGGTGGCATGACTTTGCACGGGCCATCTGAAAATATTTGAGCACCAACGTGTATTATCAGAATACGATTATGGCTGTCAACAGATTATAGACAATTAACTAGTTAATCACACGTTTTGAAAACATTTATCTTGATTACAATATTTTTTTCTCTTATATTAACTGTTTACAGTTTAGTAATTTGTTGTTTCAACTCCATAATGAGCTTGACGTGTGTATATTATTTCTTTGGAATGAGGGGCATATTAATCATATCATTTAATGTTAGATTCATGCTCATTGTGAAGGCAATAAATATATAACATATTGAAAAGCATTGAAGACGCACAATACATTACGTGTCATTTAGCTGCGCCCGGCTGCACGCTGCGGGGAGATTATAGACAATGAAGTTAAACAACAAAGTAGTTAAGTTAGCTGCTGCGAGCACGGTTCTACTCAAAGTGTGTAAATAAAGTGATTCAATCGGGCCAAGTTATTTAGGGCACACGGAAACGTAAACAAAGTGGCGCTGATAGAGTGAAGAGGGGTCTTTTATCCCCGTGAAGCTACCGTAGTTAGCTTAGCTAAAAGACGTATGCTGGTTGTTATTGTTCAGTGCTAAATAAAAACCCTCTTGAATGTAGAACACAACTCACGTCTGGCCTCATACCATGACAGGCACATTAATGTTGACAATTAACTTCGTTAGCCTTGTGTTCACCTTTCCTGCCGGTCCGTCTCTGACCGTAGTCGGAGTTTGCAGGGGGAGGCGTTGCTGTCTGCTCCAGGGCCAAAGTACTGTCGGCTAAGTAAACTTTGGGGTTAATTCCCTTCGTCCCGGGGTTGGTGAATAAAAGTCCGCTTTACTTTCTTTGAGGATTTATTAATCTAACACTGAGTAACAAAGTTACAGTACAGACAATTCTCCGGCCGCTACATCCACTCCGTCATCACAACAACAACACAACTTCCTCATGCGCTCTCCCCCTCCGTAGCCCGTGCGTGTAGCTCTTAAAGGGGCCGCACCATTTTCTCTAGTAACATCACCATGACGTATGTTGCAGAATACGTCTATTTAAATCCAGATGTAAATATATTGAACTGTCCGTGTTATTTGTCCAGGTTAGATGTGTCGTAACTCGCAACCAGCTGCCCGGTCCGCCAGCTGAGTGCCTCAGTCTGCTGTTTCATTCTGTTCATGTGCCACGGAGCAGCTTCTGTCCTTAAACTGAAACGATTTTCACAAACCTGCTCTTAAGTGTAGTTGTTTAAGTCAAACACATCAGCAAGGAGCGTAAACTGAATCATTTTGTTCGTTAGATCAGACGACACGCGTTTAAAAAGAGGAGGAAAAAAAAATAATTTCGTCGGGAGTCGATCCCACGACCATAGCATCGGGGGGCCAACACCTTACTCACTGAGCTATTCTTTCAGATGGATTTGAGAATTCGAAAACTCACTGAAATAGGATTGGTCACTCTCCGCCAAAAATACAGGAAATATTCACACTAAAAAAATTATAACTGCCTTCCTGTTTGTTTTAGAGAAAATTCCTCAGAGACTTTTTTAAGTCTCCCTTTAATACATTTGGTAAAAAATCAGCGGACTTGTCGGTCAAACAGGATGCGGGCGGGGCTTCGTCAAAATCTTCCAGGGGGCGCAATGGAGGCAATTGTTCACTTTTGATCCAAAACTGCACATCAGGTCTGTAAAGGTCATCACGTAGGATACTCACAGAGGTTTTCAAGAGTTTTGGAGTGTGCCGAGGCTCAGAAGATGTGCTTGAACTTTCATGCGAATATGGCGACGTCACAGCCACAAAGTTGGTCCAAAACTCCCAATTCTCACTGTGAGCCATCGTCACAGTCTTACGTCTTATATTCCCAGATTTGAAGTTGATCAGATTAAAGGGCTAGGAAATGGACATGTAAATGTAGAAACTTTGCATTGACCTAAGCCAATAGGTGGCGCTATACTTTTTCGAAAATCACTGCATGGCATTACTTAAAGGCCTACACAAGCATCATGAATATACATTTCTAGCCAGAAATATCAATGTTCCTTGGAGTTATACCATTTTACATTTTGGAAAAAAATCTTCCAAAATTGTCCAAACTGCACGCAAGCTCACGCCCAGGTAGTTTTATGAAAACTCTTGATTTTAATAACTTTTGACCCCAAGGGTGTCAGGAACCAGTTGCCAGATTTTGAAATGGATCGGATTTAAACTCTCGGAGGAGTTCGTTCATTTGTAAATGCAAAAATTGAAGGAAATGGCCAAAAATACACAGAATCACCACAGCGCCCCCTAATGTTCAAATATTCTGGGAAAATTTGGGGATGTTCTAGGACTCATTGTGAACATGTCCTCAAAATTTGGTGAAAATGACGGTTAGAAAAAAAAAAAGTTATAGGCCTTTGAATTTTCAGGACACAAACCTATAAACTTCATTGGTCCATAACTTTATTGAAAAATGAGATATCAACATTCTTTCAATAACTTTTGATCGCATCGAGCCAACGATCATTTTGCCGAAGATTTCGTAAGAATCGGACCAAGCGTCTGGGAGGAGTTCGCAAAAACGTGTTTTTCACAAAATTCAAAATGGCGGCCATAAAACGGTAGGCGCATTTGCATACCATAATTTTTTTTGTGTACAGCACATCCAAGAGCACCTGTGTGAAAAGGTTCCAGGTCGATCGGTAAAAGTAAAAAAAAAAATTAACATTGCGGCCACTTTGGGGGGCGCTAGAGAGTTCTTTTTTCTCTCCTCTAATTGCGGGACCCGAATCATACGTCAATTTTGCGCACTTCTGATGCGCGTGCAAAAATTCAAGAGTTTTTGAACATGATAAAGTCCCCAAAAGTGCGTTCGAAGTGGCGAAATAATAACGAAGAAAAATAATAATTCTTGCAATTTCAATAGGGCTTTCGCCCGACTTGCAGTCGGCTCAGGCCCTAATTAAAGCTGCAAGCAGCGATGAACGGGCCTTCGCCTATTCTCGCACGTTGGGGCGGGGCGGCGGTCGGCCGGGCTCGCGGGTCAAAAAAGACTAAAGAGACTAAACGAATCACTCTCGGGGCTGCCATTCAAACCTGAATCTGCGGCCTCGCGAACGGAATCCACCGACGCCGGGCTGTTGCCCCGCTGCAAAAGACCTGCGGAGTAATTGTTACGGGTCTCGGGCACGATGACCACAATAAGTATCACAGCAACACTTGTCTCGTTCTCCAGTTTGCGTCTGTATAATTGATTCAACACATATACACATCCAGTGCATTTTTCTTGTCCTGTATATCTTAGATATCATAAATGCAGTCTCATTTAAGGTTAATTCACAGAAATATCCACCTGTAATTACCTTAGCTGTTATTACGGCCTACTATAGTTCCTATTGACCAACTACATAAGGGATATTTCCATACCATATTGACTATGATAAACGTATACAACTCTTATTCACATATGGACATTGCACTTTAGAATGTATATTCATTAACTCAGCATGTACCAAACCATATTGTCATGTAAAAAAACCAAAACATGACCAAACATGACTAAATAAATCACTGCCGTTGCATACTGAACAAATATTGCATTCTGGATTCATTTTAAGTCACATGAGGAGTCTTGTGCATGCCAAGAATCAAACCCTGGTTTACTGCGCCAGGGGCCAACGCTCTGCAGATGACCTATATGGTCCAATACAATTTCACAATCGAAACGTCACTCAAATAGGATTGGTGCCTCTCTTGCAAAAATACAGCGAATTTTAATACTTAAATGAGAGCTAAAGGAGAAAATAAAACGCAGTAGGTCACATAAGTTCTGTCGGATGTTCAAGTTGCCCAGAAGGATGAGCGGCGAGCTGTCATCTGGAAGTTGTAACTCTTCCATTCGTTGTAGAAGTAAATAACTTCTTCTCTGGAAGGATCATTTTCCGCTGTGGTCCAGTCGACTTGGGTCTTTGCCACGATTGCCCGCGGTGAAGCCCACCCGTGCCGTGTGGTGGAAGAAAAAAAGAAGGCCAAATTATTACATCCATCGACAGTCACACGATATGGAATGCTGTTGTACGAATGCGGGAAGAAGTCTTTTACAATTATGCAGACAGAACAAAATATACATAAAGAAATGCTTTCCCACCTCGCTGGAGTTGAAAGCCACGTGTCCCATGTGTCATTCCCAGTGATGTCCTCAGACTGGTGGCATGACTTTGCACGGGCCATCTGAAAATATTCGAGCACCAACGTGTATTATCAGAATACGATTATGGCTGTCAACAGATTATAGACAATTAACTAGTTAATCACACGTTTTGAAAACATTTATCTTGATTACAATATTTTTTTCTCTTATATTAACTGTTTACAGTTTAGTAATTTGTTGTTTCAACTCCATAATGAGCTTGACGTGTGTATATTATTTCTTTGGAATGAGGGGCATATTAATCATATCATTTAATGTTAGATTCATGCTCATTGTGAAGGCAATAAATATATAACATATTGAAAAGCATTGAAGACGCACAATACATTACGTGTCATTTAGCTGCGCCCGGCTGCACGCTGCGGGCAGATTATAGACAATGAAGTTAAACAACAAAGTAGTTAAGTTAGCTGCTGCGAGCACGGTTCTACTCAAAGTGTGTAAATAAAGTGATTCAATCGGGCCAAGTTATTTAGGGCACACGGAAACGTAAACAAAGTGGCGTTAATAGCGTGAAGAGGTGTCTTTTGACGCTGTAAAGCTACCGTAGTTAGCTTAGCTAAAAGACGTATGCTGGGTGAGACTGGAGAACGCACAAGGAAAACGTAATCACTCACCGTCAAAGGCGTTTCCACTTCGTTGAGTACATGTGGACGTAAGCACCGGTGTGTAGTTAGCAAGCTGGCTGACTGGCTGCTCCATCCGGCAGCCGCTAGCTCCACTCGCTATCCCAGTTAGCTGTCCGTGCCGTCGAGCAGATATAACAAGCCCTTAAACAAAACGTACCTCACTGGCTGCACACATCCAAGAGGGAATGAGAACACTTTGCTTACATCCACATAGTAGTAATAGTTCCTGAAGTATAGGTATGTAGTTAGCAGTTTAAAATACGGAGCGGTGATACTTTGCCTGTTCAACACAAAACCGGAACATGCGCAGACTACGTGCGCGGCTGTGCGCACGTAGTCTGCGCATGTCCGTCAACCAAGAATAGGGAATTCTGGGTGATGAAGTTCTTTAACTTAAAATTTCCCCGTAACATCTATTTACATCACCAAACGTGTTTGCATCTCCACCCGTATGTTGCAGAATACGTGTATTTAAATCCAGATGTAAATATATTGAACTGTCCGTGTTATTTGTCTAGGTTAGATATGTCAAACCCGCGACACGCTGCCAAACGGCTGCGCCGTGAGCCAGCTGTCCTGCATCAGCCTTACCTTCTTCTGTCAGCTGTATGCGCGGCCACGGAGCAGTTTCTGGCCTTAAACTGAAACGAGTTTGACATACCTGCTCTTAAGTGTACAAAGTCCATAACCTCAGCAAGGAGAGTAAACTGAATCATTTTGTTCGTTAGATCAGAAGACACGCGTTTAAAAAGAGGAGGAAAAAAAAAAAAATTGATTTCGCCGGGACACGATCTCACGACCATAGGATCGGGGGGCGGTTTCTTACCAGGAGAGCTAAACCTTCTGATGGGTTTGAGAATTCGAAAACTCACTGAAATAGGATCGGTCACTCTCCGCCAAAAATACAGGAAATATTCACACTAAAAAAATTATAACTGCCTTCCTGTTTGTTTTAGAGAAAATTCCTCAGAGACTTTTTTAAGTCTCCCTTTAATACATTTGGTAAAAAATCAGCGGACTTGTCGGTCAAACAGGGTGCGGGCGGGGCTTCGTCAAAATCTTCCAGGGGGCGCAATGGAGGCAATTTTTCACTTTTGATCCAAAACTGCACATCAGGTCTGTAAAGGTCATCACGTAGGATACTCACAGAGGTTTTCAAGAGTTTTGGAGTCTGCCGAGGCGCAGAAGATGTGCTTGAACTTTCATGTGAATATGTCGTCGCCACAGCAACAAAGTTGGTCCAAAACTCCCAATTCTCACTGTGAGCCATCGTCACAGTCTTACGTCTTATATTCCCAGATTTGAAGTTGATCAGATTAAAGGGCTAGGAAATGGACATGTAAATGTAGAAACTTTGCATTGACCTAAGCCAATAGGTGGCGCTATACTTTTTCGAAAATCACTGCATGGCATTACTTAAAGGCCTACACAAGCATCATGAATATACATTTATAGCCAGAAATATCAATGTTCCTTGGAGTTATACCATTTTACATTTTGGAAAAAAATCTTCCAAAATTGTCCAAACTGCACGCAAGCTCACGCCCAGGTAGTTTTATGAAAACTCTTGATTTTAATAACTTTTGACCCCAAGGGTGTCAGGAACCAGTTGCCAGATTTTGAAATGGATCGGATTTAAACTCTCGGAGGAGTTCGTTCGTTTGTAAATGCAAAAATTGAAGGAAATGGCCAAAAATACACAGAATCACCACAGCGCCCCCTAATGTTCAAATATTCTGGGAAAATTTGGGGATGTTCTAGGACTCATTGTGAACATGTCCTCAAAATTTGGTGAAAATGACGGTTAGAAAAAAAAAAAGTTATAGGCCTTTGAACTTTCAGGACACATACCTACAAACTTCATTGGTCCATAACTTTATTGAAAAATGAGATATCAACATTCTTTCAATAACTTTTGATCGCATCGAGCCAACGATCATTTTGCCGAAGATTTCGTAAGAATCGGACCAAGCGTCTGGGAGGAGTTCGCAAAAACGTGTTTTTCACAAAATTCAAAATGGCGGCCATAAAACGGTAGGCGCATTTGCATACCATAATTTTTTTTGTGTACAGCACATCCAAGAGAACCTGTGTGAAAAGGTTCCAAGTCGATCGGTAAAAGTAAAAAAAAAAATTAACATTGCGGCCACTTTGGGGGGCGCTAGAGAGTTCTTTTTTCTCTCCTCTAATTGCGGGACCCGAATCATACGTCAATTTTGCGCACTTCTGATGCGCGTGCAAAAATTCAAGAGTTTTTGAACATGATAAAGTCCCCAAAAGTGCGTTCGAAGTGGCGAAATAATAACGAAGAAAAATAATAATTCTTGCAATTTCAATAGGGCTTTCGCCCGACTTGCAGTCGGCTCAGGCCCTAATTAAAGCTGCAAGCAGCGATGAACGGGCCTTCGCCTATTCTCGCACGTCGGGGTGGGGCGGCGGTCGGCCGGGCTCGCGGGTCAAAAAAGACTAAAGAGACTAAACAAATCACTGTCGGGGCTGCCATTCAAACCTAAATCTGCGGCCTCGCGAACGGAATCCACCGACGCCGGGCTGTTGCCCCGCTGCAAAAGACCTGCGGAGTAATTGTTACGGGTCTCGGGCACGATGACCACAATAAGTATCACAGCAACACTTGTCTCGTTCTCCAGTTTGCGTCTGTATAATTGATTCAACACATATACACATCCAGTGCATTTTTCTTGTCCTGTATATCTTAGATATCATAGATGCAGTCTCAATCAAGGTTAATTCCCAGAAATATCCACCTGTAATTACCTTAGCTGTTATTACTGCCTACTATAGTTCCCATTGACCAACTACATAAGGGATATTTCCACACCATGTTGACTATGATAAACGTATACAACTCTTATTCAAATATGGACATTGCACTTTAGAATGTATATTCATTAACTCAGCATGTACCAAACCATATTGTCATGTAAAAAAACCAAAACATGACTAAATAAATCACTGCCCTTGCATACTGAACAAATATTGCATTCTGGATTCATTTTAAGTCACATGAGGAGTCTTGTGCATGCCAAGAATCAAACCCTGGTTTACTGCGCCAGGGGCCAACGCTCTGCAGATGACCTATATGGTCCAATACAATTTCACATTCGAAACATCACTCAAATAGGATTGGTGCCTCTCTTGCAAAAATACAGCGAATTTTAATACTTAAATGAGAGCTAAAGGAGAAAATAAACGCAGTAGGTCACATAAGTTCTGTCGGATGTTCAAGTTGCCCAGAAGGATGAGCGGAGAGCTGTCATCTGGAAGTTGTAACTCTTCCATTCGTTGTAGAAGTAAATAACTTCTTCTCTGGAAGGATCATTTTCCGCTGTGGTCCAGTCGACTTGGGTCTTTGCCACGATTGCCCGCGGTGAAGCCCACCTGTGCCGTGTGGTGGAAGAAAAAAAGAAGGCCAAATTATTACATCCATCGACAGTCACACGATATGGAATGCTGTTGTACGAATGCGGGAAGAAGTCTTTTACAATTATGCAGACAGAACAAAATATACATAAAGAAATGCTTTCCCACCTCGCTGGAGTTGAAAGCCACGTGTCCCATGTGCCATTCCCAGTGATGTCCTCAGACTGGTGGCATGACTTTGCACGGGCCATCTGAAAATATTTGAGCACCAACGTGTATTATCAGAATACGATTATGGCTGTCAACAGATTATAGACAATTGACTAGTTAATCACACGTTTTGAAAACATTTATCTTGATTACAATATTTTTTTCTCTTATATTAACTGTTTACAGTTTAGTAATTTGTTGTTTCAACTCCATAATGAGCTTGACGTGTGTATATTATTTCTTTGGAATGAGGGGCATATTAATCATATCATTTAATGTTAGATTCATGCTCATTGTGAAGGCAATAAATATATAACATATTGAAAAGCATTGAAGACGCACAATACATTACGTGTCATTTAGCTGCGCCCGGCTGCAGGCTGCGGGCCGATTATAGAAAGTTATTTAGGGCACACGGAAACGTAAACAAAGTGGCGCTGATAGCGTGAAGAGGGGTCTTTTATCCCTGTGAAGCTACCGTAGTTAGCTTAGCTAAAAGACGTATGCTGGTCGTTATGAGGTCATCGAATTTAGGTTGCTTTGGGCTGTGCTAAATAAAAACCCTCTTGAATGTAGAACACGACTCACGTCTGGCCTCATATGACAGGCTCTTAATGTTGGCAATTAAGTCCATAGCAAATACTAATACCGTTCTCCCTCAAACAGCTGTTAGAAACGAGCCATTGTTACCACGTTCCCCGCAGTATCCCCGCTATTTAAGTGGGTAAGACTGGAGAACGCACAAGGAAAAAGTCATCACTCACCGTCCAAAGCATCTCCACTTGGTTTAGTCCGTTTGGGTGTAAGCATAGGTGTGTAGTAAGCAGTTTAAAATATAAAATACGGACTGCATACAACTGGACCTGCAGCTGTTCAACGCAGAGGCTCCAATGGCGACCTCTCGCGATAACAGCATTAACTCACGCGACACTACGAGCCGCCCTCTACTCTGCGCATGTCCGTCAACAAAGACTGCTGGGTAATTGAGTTCTTTAACGTAACAGTTCCCCGTAACATCTAGTAAAATCCCAAAACGTGTTTGCATCTCCACCCGTATGTGGCAGAATACGTGTATTTAAATTCAGATGTAAATATATTGAACTGTCCGTGTTATTTGTCCAGGTTAGATGTGTCGTTACTCGCAACCAGCTGCCCGGTCCGCCAGCTGAGTGCCTCAGTCTGCTGTTTGATTCTGTTCATGTGCCACGGAGCAGCTTCTGTCCTTAAACTGAAACGATTTTCACAAACCTGCTCTTAAGTGTAGTTATTTAAGTCAAACACATCAGCAAGGAGCGTAAACTGAATCATTTTGTTCGTTAGATCAGACGACACGCGTTTAAAAAGAGGAGGAAAAAAAAATGATTTCGTCGGGGGTCGATCCCACGATCATAGCATCGGGGGGCCAACACCTTACTCACTGAGCTATTCTTTCAGATGGATTTGAGAATTCGAAAACTCACTGAAATAGGATTGGTCACTCTCCGCCAAAAATACAGGTAATATTCACACTAAAAAAATTATAACTGCCTTCCTGTTTGTTTTAGAGAAAATTCCTCAGAGACTTTTTTAAGTCTCCCTTTAATACATTTGGTAAAAAATCAGCGGACTTGTCGGTCAAACAGGGTGCGGGCGGGGCTTCGTCAAAATCTTCCAGGGGGCGCAATGGAGGCAATTTTTCACTTTTGATCCAAAACTGCACATCAGGTCTGTAAAGGTCATCACGTAGGATACTCACAGAGGTTTTCAAGAGTTTTGGAGTGTGCCGAGGCTCAGAAGATGTGCTTGAACTTTCATGCGAATATGTCGTCGCCACAGCAACAAAGTTGGTCCAAAACTCCCAATTCTCACTGTGAGCCATCGTCACAGTCTTACGTCTTATATTCCCAGATTTGAAGTTGATCAGATTAAAGGGCTAGGAAATGGACATGTAAATGTACAAACTTTGCATTGACCTAAGCCAATAGGTGGCGCTATACTTTTTCGAAAATCACTGCATGGCATTACTTAAAGGCCTACACAAGCATCATGAATATACATTTATAGCCAGAAATATCAATGTTCCTTGGAGTTATACCATTTTACATTTTGGAAAAAAATCTTCCAAAATTGTCCAAACTGCACGCAAGCTCACGCCCAGGTAGTTTTATGAAAACTCTTGATTTTAATAACTTTTGACCCCAAGGGTGTCAGGAACCAGTTGCCAGATTTTGAAATGGATCGGATTTAAACTCTCGGAGGAGTTCGTTCGTTTGTAAATGCAAAAATTGAAGGAAATGGCCAAAAATACACAGAATCACCACAGCGCCCCCTAATGTTCAAATATTCTGGGAAAATTTGGGGATGTTCTAGGACTCATTGTGAACATGTCCTCAAAATTTGGTGAAAATGACGGTTAGAAAAAAAAAAAGTTATAGGCCTTTGAACTTTCAGGACACAAACCTACAAACTTCATTGGTCCATAACTTTATTGAAAAATGAGATATCAACATTCTTTCAATAACTTTTGATCGCATCGAGCCAACGATCATTTTGCCGAAGATTTCGTAAGAATCGGACCAAGCGTCTGGGAGGAGTTCGCAAAAACGTGTTTTTCACAAAATTCAAAATGGCGGCCATAAAACGGTAGGCGCATTTGCATACCATAATTTTTTTTGTGTACAGCACATCCAAGAGAACCTGTGTGAAAAGGTTCCAAGTCGATCGGTAAAAGTAAAAAAAAAAATTAACATTGCGGCCACTTTGGGGGGCGCTAGAGAGTTCTTTTTTCTCTCCTCTAATTGCGGGACCCGAATCATACGTCAATTTTGCGCACTTCTGATGCGCGTGCAAAAATTCAAGAGTTTTTGAACATGATAAAGTCCCCAAAAGTGCGTTCGAAGTGGCGAAATAATAATAATGAATTCTTGCAATTTCAATAGGGCTTTCGCCCGACTTGCAGTCGGCTCAGGCCCTAATTAAAGCTGCAAGCAGCGATGAACGGGCCTTCGCCACTTCTCGCACGTTGGGGTGGGGCGGCGGTCGGCCGGGCTCGCAGTTAAAAAGAAGAAAAAAAACGATGGCTCTAACGGGAAGCGAACCCGGGTCAAAATATTGAAAGTCCTGTGAATAAGCAACGGAGCTACGTGCTGACTTGTGATTGCAAAATCGAAAAGTGACCTAAAAAAAAGGCGATTCACCCACATTGCGTCAGGGCAGAGGGATCAATATTTTGCAGCATTCTTCAATAAACACAATTTAAGTCACATCAGTAGTGTAATTAAATAACTTGGGACGATGTACAAAGTGCAAGACCTGGATAGTGGTTACTTTGAACAGAAATACATTACGTTAGAGCTGGCGTACTCTCACAGCATGAACTGACGCAAGACTACGAGCGCGTCTGTGGCTCCGCTATTTATATCAGTCAGTCAGCTGTGTCATTCTGTTCATGTGCCACGGAGCAGTTTCTGGCCCCAACCTGAAAATAGTTTAACACCCCTGCTCTAAGTGTACAGTTATTTAAAAACCTCAGCAAGGAGAGTTACCTGAATCATTTTGTCCGTTAGATCAGCCGGACACGCGTTTAAAAAAAGGAGGAACACGGACGGGAAATCAGAAGGTCGACCTGGGGCGTCGCGTGAACCGGGCCCCTACATGTGACGACCCTCGATCAGCCAGTTGTCACAGACCTTGTCGTACGGAAAGTCATTCGTTTATTGAAGATCACATTTTCATACAGTCAAGTCACACCCGTGAGTCTCTGTAAAACACGGGAGCTGTGGATTCAGTGTGTGGCTTCAGGCGATAACATGACCATGTTTGAAGTGCTCTGTAAGAAGTGGAGAGCGCGTAACGGTTAGCTGTTGGATCTTAAATGTTATTGTTTGATTCTTTAGCTTGATGCAATATTGAAACGTAGGATCACCTTGGATTAGTCGAGGTACAATGACGACAGCTAACCCCACCTCTTTTGCTCCATCAAGATGTGTAAACTTTTTAACCAAACCCGCTGGATGACGACGTGGCTGTCTTCCTGAAGTGAGCTTTGCTTAATGAATTAATGAATACATTTAGTAAGATCCGCTTCTCCCCCGGGGCATTATATATTGGTGAATTCAAATTGAATCAGTGGAGCCATGTACTTTCAGCTAAAAGTAATATTGCAGTCTTAAGGGAGAGGAGATTCCAGCAATGTTGTCAATGGATTGTCAATTCAGGTTGATAACAAATCCAGGTCTACAGATTCCAAAGCATCAAGCAAACCTATACAACACAGGACTTGTTGTGAATCAATGATCAAAACGTCACCAAAATAACTTTGATCGCCCCCATTCAGTCAAGGCAAGATTATATATATTATTTTATTATAAATGAGCTTATGAGCTTTTTCATATGTGGCATTACAAGCTCTTTACCCAGTTGCTTAATGAACAGCACCATGCATTGTTAGCACTCCTTGCAGAGAAGGGCTGCAATGAGCAAAAAAAAGATCAAGGTACACACTTGACACCGTGAGAGAGAATTAATCACAACAGGTGCTGGGGCAAGTTAGATAAAATAACAAGCAAAATTCAATTGTGGAAGCGCTAGAATAAATCACAACAGGTGCTGGGGCAAGTTAGATGAAATACCAAGCAAAATTCAATTGTGGAAGCGCTAGAATAAATCACAACAGGTGCTGGGGCAAGTTAGAGTTAGTGAGAGCTAAAGGAGAAAATAAACGCAGTAGGTCACATAAGTTCTGTCGGATGTTCAAGTTGCCCAGAAGGATGAGCGGCGAGCTGTCATCTGGAAGTTGTAACTCTTCCATTCGTTGTAGAAGTAAATAACTTCTTCTCTGGAAGGATCATTTTCCGCTGTGGTCCAGTCGACTTGGGTCTTTGCCACGATTGCCCGCGGTGAAGCCCACCTGTGCCGTGTGGTGGAAGAAAAAAAGAAGGCCAAATTATTACATCCATCGACAGTCACACGATATGGAATGCTGTTGTACGAATGCGGGAAGAAGTCTTTTACAATTATGCAGACAGAACAAAATATACATAAAGAAATGCTTTCCCACCTCGCTGGAGTTGAAAGCCACGTGTCCCATGTGCCATTCCCAGTGATGTCCTCAGACTGGTGGCATGACTTTGCACGGGCCATCTGAAAATATTTGAGCACCAACGTGTATTATCAGAATACGATTATGGCTGTCAACAGATTATAGACAATTAACTAGTTAATCACACGTTTTGAAAACATTTATCTTGATTACAATATTTTTTTCTCTTATATTAACTGTTTACAGTTTAGTAATTTGTTGTTTCAACTCCATAATGAGCTTGACGTGTGTATATTATTTCTTTGGAATGAGGGGCATATTAATCATATCATTTAATGTTAGATTCATGCTCATTGTGAAGGCAATAAATATATAACATATTGAAAAGCATTGAAGACGCACAATACATTACGTGTCATTTAGCTGCGCCCGGCTGCACGCTGCGGGGAGATTATAGACAATGAAGTTAAACAACAAAGTAGTTAAGTTAGCTGCTGCGAGCACGGTTCTACTCAAAGTGTGTAAATAAAGTGATTCAATCGGGCCAAGTTATTTAGGGCACACGGAAACGTAAACAAAGTGGCGCTGATAGAGTGAAGAGGGGTCTTTTATCCCCGTGAAGCTACCGTAGTTAGCTTAGCTAAAAGACGTATGCTGGTTGTTATTGTTCAGTGCTAAATAAAAACCCTCTTGAATGTAGAACACAACTCACGTCTGGCCTCATACCATGACAGGCACATTAATGTTGACAATTAACTTCGTTAGCCTTGTGTTCACCTTTCCTGCCGGTCCGTCTCTGACCGTAGTCGGAGTTTGCAGGGGGAGGCGTTGCTGTCTGCTCCAGGGCCAAAGTACTGTCGGCTAAGTAAACTTTGGGGTTAATTCCCTTCGTCCCGGGGTTGGTGAATAAAAGTCCGCTTTACTTTCTTTGAGGATTTATTAATCTAACACTGAGTAACAAAGTTACAGTACAGACAATTCTCCGGCCGCTACATCCACTCCGTCATCACAACAACAACACAACTTCCTCATGCGCTCTCCCCCTCCGTAGCCCGTGCGTGTAGCTCTTAAAGGGGCCGCACCATTTTCTCTAGTAACATCACCATGACGTATGTTGCAGAATACGTCTATTTAAATCCAGATGTAAATATATTGAACTGTCCGTGTTATTTGTCCAGGTTAGATGTGTCGTAACTCGCAACCAGCTGCCCGGTCCGCCAGCTGAGTGCCTCAGTCTGCTGTTTCATTCTGTTCATGTGCCACGGAGCAGCTTCTGTCCTTAAACTGAAACGATTTTCACAAACCTGCTCTTAAGTGTAGTTGTTTAAGTCAAACACATCAGCAAGGAGCGTAAACTGAATCATTTTGTTCGTTAGATCAGACGACACGCGTTTAAAAAGAGGAGGAAAAAAAAATAATTTCGTCGGGAGTCGATCCCACGACCATAGCATCGGGGGGCCAACACCTTACTCACTGAGCTATTCTTTCAGATGGATTTGAGAATTCGAAAACTCACTGAAATAGGATTGGTCACTCTCCGCCAAAAATACAGGAAATATTCACACTAAAAAAATTATAACTGCCTTCCTGTTTGTTTTAGAGAAAATTCCTCAGAGACTTTTTTAAGTCTCCCTTTAATACATTTGGTAAAAAATCAGCGGACTTGTCGGTCAAACAGGATGCGGGCGGGGCTTCGTCAAAATCTTCCAGGGGGCGCAATGGAGGCAATTGTTCACTTTTGATCCAAAACTGCACATCAGGTCTGTAAAGGTCATCACGTAGGATACTCACAGAGGTTTTCAAGAGTTTTGGAGTGTGCCGAGGCTCAGAAGATGTGCTTGAACTTTCATGCGAATATGGCGACGTCACAGCCACAAAGTTGGTCCAAAACTCCCAATTCTCACTGTGAGCCATCGTCACAGTCTTACGTCTTATATTCCCAGATTTGAAGTTGATCAGATTAAAGGGCTAGGAAATGGACATGTAAATGTAGAAACTTTGCATTGACCTAAGCCAATAGGTGGCGCTATACTTTTTCGAAAATCACTGCATGGCATTACTTAAAGGCCTACACAGGCATCATGAATATACATTTCTAGCCAGAAATATCAATGTTCCTTGGAGTTATACCATTTTACATTTTGGAAAAAAATCTTCCAAAATTGTCCAAACTGCACGCAAGCTCACGCCCAGGTAGTTTTATGAAAACTCTTGATTTTAATAACTTTTGACCCCAAGGGTGTCAGGAACCAGTTGCCAGATTTTGAAATGGATCGGATTTAAACTCTCGGAGGAGTTCGTTCATTTGTAAATGCAAAAATTGAAGGAAATGGCCAAAAATACACAGAATCACCACAGCGCCCCCTAATGTTCAAATATTCTGGGAAAATTTGGGGATGTTCTAGGACTCATTGTGAACATGTCCTCAAAATTTGGTGAAAATGACGGTTAGAAAAAAAAAAAGTTATAGGCCTTTGAATTTTCAGGACACAAACCTATAAACTTCATTGGTCCATAACTTTATTGAAAAATGAGATATCAACATTCTTTCAATAACTTTTGATCGCATCGAGCCAACGATCATTTTGCCGAAGATTTCGTAAGAATCGGACCAAGCGTCTGGGAGGAGTTCGCAAAAACGTGTTTTTCACAAAATTCAAAATGGCGGCCATAAAACGGTAGGCGCATTTGCATACCATAATTTTTTTTGTGTACAGCACATCCAAGAGAACCTGTGTGAAAAGGTTCCAAGTCGATCGGTAAAAGTAAAAAAAAAAATTAACATTGCGGCCACTTTGGGGGGCGCTAGAGAGTTCTTTTTTCTCTCCTCTAATTGCGGGACCCGAATCATACGTCAATTTTGCGCACTTCTGATGCGCGTGCAAAAATTCAAGAGTTTTTGAACATGATAAAGTCCCCAAAAGTGCGTTCGAAGTGGCGAAATAATAACGAAGAAAAATAATAATTCTTGCAATTTCAATAGGGCTTTCGCCCGACTTGCAGTCGGCTCAGGCCCTAATTAAAGCTGCAAGCAGCGATGAACGGGCCTTCGCCTATTCTCGCGCGTCGGGGTGGGGCGGCGGTCGGCCGGGCTCGCGGGTCAAAAAAGACTAAAGAGACTAAACGAATCATTCTCGGGGCTGCCATTCAAACCCGAATCTGCGGCCTCGCGAACGGAATCCACCGACGCCGGGCTGTTGCCCCGCTGCAAAAGACCTGCGGAGTAATTGTTACGGGTCTCGGGCACGATGACCACAATAAGTATCACAGCAACACTTGTCTCGTTCTCCAGTTTGCGTCTGTATAATTGATTCAACACATATACACATCCAGTGCATTTTTATTGTCCTGTATATCTTAGATATCATAAATGCAGTCTCATTTAAGGTTAATTCCCAGAAATATCCACCTGTAATTACCTTAGCTGTTATTACGGCCTACTATAGTTCCCATTGACCAACTACATAAGGGATATTTCCACACCATGTTGACTATGATAAACGTATACAACTCTTATTCACATATGGACATTGCAATTTAGAATGTATATTCATTAACTCAGCATGTACCAAACCATATTGTCATGTAAAAAAACCAAAACATGACCAAACATGACTAAATAAATCACTGCCCTTGCATACTGAACAAATATTGCATTCTGGATTCATTTTAAGTCACATGAGGAGTCTTGTGCATGCCAAGAATCAAACCCTGGTTTACTGCGCCAGGGGCCAACGCTCTGCAGATGACCTATATGGTCCAATACAATTTCACAATCGAAACGTCACTCAAATAGGATTGGTGCCTCTCTTGCAAAAATACAGCGAATTTTAATACTTAAATGACAGCTAAAGGAGAAAATAAAACGCAGTAGGTCACATAAGTTCTGTCGGATGTTCAAGTTGCCCAGAAGGATGAGCGGCGAGCTGTCATCTGGAAGTTGTAACTCTTCCATTCGTTGTAGAAGTAAATAACTTCTTCTCTGGAAGGATAATTTTCCGCTGTGGTCCAGTCAACTTTGCCATGATTGTGACGCCAACCTGTGCCGTGTGCTGGAAGAAAAAAAGAAGGCCAAATTATTACATCGATATGTAATGGAATGCTGTTGTAAGAACACAGGAAGAAGGCTTTTACATTACATGTCATTTAGCTGACGCTTTTATCCAAAGCGACGTACAATAAGTGCATTTCCACATAGAGATACAAACTCAGAAGAACAAGTAACAAGAAAGTACATTTTTCATTAACTAAGCAGTTTCAAAACATGTTAAAGATAAGTGGCATTATAAGTACAATTTAAGTGCTACCATTTGTTAGTGCTACGGTTTGCTAGTGTTTTAGTCAAGGTAGAGTCTAAAAAGGTGTGTCTTGAGTTTTCGACGGAAGATGGAGAGGCTCTCTGCAGTCCTGATGTCATCAGAGAGCTCGTTCCACCATCTGGGAGCCAGGACAGCAAAGAGTCGCGATCTCGTCGAGTGCTTTTCTCTCAGTGAGGGAGGAACAAGCAGCGTGGCAGATGCAGATCGGAGTGTGTGGGTTGGGATGTAGGGTTTAACCATGTCCCGGATGTAGACTGGTCCCGATCCATTCACAGCGTGGTACGTCAGTACCAATGCTTTGAACTGGATGCGGGGAGCCACTAGTAACCAATGAAGAGAACGGAGAAGCGGTGTGGTGTGGGAGTATTTCAGAAGGTTGAAGACCAGTCGAGCTGCTGCATTCTGGATGAGCTGCAGTGGTCGTATGGCGGTAGCAGGGAGACCCGCCAGCAGAGAGTTACAGTAGTCGAGGCGAGAGATGACAAGAGCCTGAATCTGTACCTGCGCCGCCTTCTGAGTGAGAAGGGGTCGTATTCTCCTGATGTTAACGGTGTTCGCCAAAGTTAACAGTCAGGTCCTGAGTGGGCGAGTTTTTTCCAGGGAAGAGAAGTAGTTCAGTCTTGTCGGGGTTGATCTTCAGGTGATGGGCGGACATCCACTGGGAGATGTCAGTCAGACATGCAGAGATCCGTGCCGCCACCTGAGTGTCCGAGTCGGGGAAGGAGAGAATTAGTTGGGTGTCTGTGTTTTACAATTATGCAGACAGAACAAAATATACATAAAGAAATGCTTTCCCACCTCGCTGGAGTTGAAAGCCACGTGTCCAATGTGCCATTCCCATTGATGGTGGCATGACTTTGCACGTGGCATCTGAAAGTATTTGAGCACCAACATGTATTATCAGAATACGATTAGGGCTGTCAACAGATTATAGACAATTAACTAGTTAATCACACATTTTGTAAAACATTTATCTTGATAACAATATTTTTTTCTCTTATATTAACTGTTTACAGTTTAGTAATTTGTTGTTTCAACTCCATAATGAGCTTGACGTGTGTATATTATTTCATTGGAATGAGGGGCATATTAATCATATCATTTAATGTTAGATTCATGCTCATTGTGAAGGAAATGAATATATAACATATTGAAAAGCATTGAAGACGCACATTACATTACGTGTCATTTAGCTGACGCTTTTAAACAACAAAGTAGTTAGTTAGCTGCTGCGAGTAGTAGTGTGTAAATAAAGTGATTCAATCGGGCCAAGTTATTTAGGGCACACGGAAACGTAAACAAAGTGGCGCTAATAGCGTGAAGAGGTGTCTTTTATTCCCGTGAAGCTACCGTAGTTAGCTTTACAGGAACAAAATACGTATGCTAGTTGATGTTCTTCAAGCATAGCATAGGCTGCCCTGGGCTGTGCTAAATAGTGCACAGCAGCCACAGCCGGCAGTAAACTCAAATTAGTGTGACAAATCTGCTCTAAAGTGTAGTTATTTAAGTCAATAACCTCAGCAAATAGAGTAATCTGAACCACTTTGTTCGTTAGATCAGCCGGAGACGCGGAAAAAAAGAGATGTTTGTGACGGGACGTCCCTTAAGCAGCTGTTAGCATGTTTACAGTATCCCCGCTATTTAAGTGGGTAAGACTGAAGAACGCACAAGGAAAAAGTCATCACTCACCTACCAAAGCGTTTCCACTTGGTTTAGTCCGTTTGGATTTAAGCATAGGTGTGTAGTTAGCAAGCTGGCTGACTGGCTGCTCCATCCGGCAGCCGCTAGCTTCTCTCGCTACCCCAGTTAGCTCTCCGTGCCGTCGAACAGATATAACAAGCCCTTAAACAAAACGTACCTAAATGGCTGCACACATCCAAGAGGGAATGAGAACACTTTACTTCAGGAACTATTACTACTGTGAAAGCTACCTTAAAATGATGATCCCGTTGCTGAGTTTTACCGTAAATTAGGACTTCACACACATGGTGGATCTGTGACATGTGTCCGCGTAAAACATGTCCCCCCCGAAACTAACCACGTAAAATTAGTTCCTACCCAAAAAACGAAACAAATATGTCTGTGCACAAACCACACAACAAATAAACAAGTTCATGAAGATATGATACAAACGACACGAATTACATTCACCTCACCAAGGAAAGTAAACTAAATCCCTTTGTTCGTTAGTTCAGCTGAACACGCAGTTAAAAAGAAGAAGAAAAAAAACACTATGGCTCTAACGGGAAGCGAACCCGGATCAAAATATTGAAAGTCCTGTGTCTAACCAACGGAGCTACGTGTCGAGCCGTGATTACGAAATCGAAAAGTGACCTAAAAAAAGAAGATTCACACACATTGCGTCAGGTCAGGGAGGTCGATCTGTGGAGACAATATTTTGAAGCATTGTTCAATAAACACAATTTAAGTCACATCAGGAGTCTAATTAATTATGTTGGGGCGATGTACAAAGTGCAAGAACTGAATAAAGACCAGTCCGCCACCCGACTGCAAACGCCAGCTCACTGACGTCTCCCAGCAGCTCCACATACGGCAGCTGTGCCAGCCGTATGTGGCTGAAACGAGTGTGACACAGCTGCTCTAACGTGTACAGTTATTTAACCTCAGCAAGGAGAGTTACCTGAATCATTTTGTCCGTTAGATCAGCCGGACACGCGTTTAAAAAAAGAAGTAACAAAAAAAAAAGTATGATTTCGTCGGGACTCGATCTCACGACCATAGGATCGGGGGGCGGTCTCTTACCAGGAGAGCTAAATCCTCTGATGGCTTTGAGAATTCGAAAACTCACTCAAATAGGATTGGTCACTCTCCGCCAAAAATTCAGGTAATATTCACACTAAAAAAATTATAACTGCCTTCCTGTTTGTTTTAGAGAAAATTCCTCAGAGACTTTTTTAAGTCTCCCTTTAATACATTTGGTAAAAAATCAGCGGACTTGTCGGTCAAACAGGGTGCGGGCGGGGCTTCGTCAAAATCTTCCAGGGGGCGCAATGGAGGCAATTTTTCACTTTTGATCCAAAACTGCACATCAGGTCTGTAAAGGTCATCACGTAGGATACTCACAGAGGTTTTCAAGAGTTTTGGAGTGTGCCGAGGCTCAGAAGATGTGCTTGAACTTTCATGCGAATATGGCGACGTCACAGCCACAAAGTTGGTCCAAAACTCCCAATTCTCACTGTGAGCCATCGTCACAGTCTTACGTCTTATATTCCCAGATTTGAAGTTGATCAGATTAAAGGGCTGGGAAATGGACATGTAAATGTACAAACTTTGCATTGACCTAAGCCAATAGGTGGCGCTATACTTTTTCGAAAATCACTGCATGGCATTACTTAAAGGCTTACACAAGCATCATGAATATACATTTATAGCCAGAAATATCAATGTTCCTTGGAGTTATACCATTTTACATTTTGGAAAAAAATCGTCCAAAATTGTCCAAACTGCACGCAAGCTCACGCCCAGCTGGTTTTATGAAAACTCTTGATTTTAATAACTTTTGACCCCAAGGCTGTCAGGAACCAGTTGCCAGATTTTTAAATGGATCGGATTTAAACTCTCGGAGGAGTTCGTTCGTTTGTAAATGCAAAAATTGAAGGAAATGGCCAAAAATACACAGAATCACTACAGCGCCCCCTAATGTTCAAATATTCTGGGAAAATTTGGGGATGTTCTAGGACTCATTGTGAACATGTCCTCAAAATTTGGTGAAAATGGGGGTTGGAAAAAAAAAAGTTATAGGACTTTGAACTTTCAGGACACAAACCTACAAACTTCATTGGTCCATAACTTTATTCAAAAATGAGATATCAACATTCTTTCAATAACTTTTGATCGCATCGAGCCAACGATCATTTTGCCGAAGATTTCGTAAGAATCGGATCAAGCGTCTGGGAGGAGTTCGCAAAAACGTGTTTTTCACAAAATTCAAAATGGCGGCCATAAAACGGTAGGCGCATTTGCATACCATAATTTTTTTTGTGTACAGCACATCCAAGAGCACCTGTGTGAAAAGGTTCCAGGTCGATCGGTAAAAGTAAAAAAATCAATTAACATTGCGGCCACTTTGGGGGGCGCTAGAGAGTTCTTTTTTTTCTCCTCTAATTGCGGGACCCCAATCATACGTCAATTTTGCGCACTTCTGATGCGCGTGCAAAAATTCAAGAGTTTTTGAACATGATGAAGTCCCCAAAAGTGCGTTCGAAGTGGCGAAATAATAATAATTAAAGCTGCAAGCAGCGATGAACGGGCCTTCGCCTATTCTCGCACGTCGGGGTGGGGCGGCGGTCGGCCGGGCTCGCGGGTCAAAAAAGACTAAAGAGACTAAACAAATCACTCTCGGGGCTTCCATTCAAACCTGAATCTGCGGCCTCGCGAACGGAATCCACCGACGCCGGGCTGTTGCCCCGCTGCAAAAGACCTGCGGAGTAATTGTTACGGGTCTCGGGCACGATGACCACAATAAGTATCACAGCAACACTTGTCTCGTTCTCCAGTTTGCGTCTGTATAATTGATTCAACACATATACACATCCAGTGCATTTTTCTTGTCCTGTATATCTTAGATATCATAGATGCAGTCTCAATCAAGGTTAATTCCCAGAAATATCCACCTGTAATTACCTTAGCTGTTATTTCTGCCTACTATAGTTCCTATTGACCAACTACATAAGGGATATTTCCACACCATGTTGACTATGATAAACGTATACAACTCTTATTCACATATGGACGTTGCACTTTAGAATGTGTATTGATTAACTCGGCATGTACCAAACCATATTGACAAGTAAAAAAAACAAAATATGACTAAACATGACTGAATAAATCACCGCCCAAAACATGTTAAAGATAAGTGGCATTATAAGTACAATTTAAGTGCTACCATTTGTTAGTGCTACGGTTTGCTAGTGTTTTAGTCAAGGTAGAGTCTAAAAAGGTGTGTCTTGAGTTTTCGACGGAAGATGTAGAGGCTCTCTGCGGTCCTGATGTCATCAGAGAGCTCATTCCACCATCTGGGAGCAGGACAGCAAAGAGTCGCCATCTCGTCGAGTGCTTTTCTCTCAGTGAGGGAGGAACAAGCAGCTTGCCAGATGCAGATCGGAGTGCGTGGGTTGGGATGCAGGGTTTCACCATGTCCCGGATGTAGACTGCTCCCGATCCATTCACAGCGTGGTCCGTCAGTACCAATGCTTTGAACTGCATGCGGGCAGCCACTCGTATCCAAAGAAGAGAGCGGAGAAGTGGTGTGGGAGTATTTTGGAAGGTTGAAGACCAGTCGAGCTGCTGCATTCTGGATGAGCTGCAGTGGTCGAATGGCGGCAGCAGGGAGACCTGCCAGCAGAGAGTTACAGTAGTATTTGGTGTATTATCAGAATACGATTAGGGCTGTCAACAGATTATAGACAATTAACTAGTTAATCACACATTTTGAAAAACATTTATCTTGATTACAATATTTTTTTCTCTTATATTAACTGTTTACAGTTTAGTAATTTGTTGTTTCAACTCCATAATGAGCTTGACGTGTGTATATTATTTCATTGGAATGAGGGGCATATGAATCATATCATTTAATGTTAGATTCATGCTCATTGTGAAGGAAATGAATATATAACATATTGAAAAGCATTGAAGACGCACATTACATTACGTGTCATTTAGCTGACGCTTTTAAACAACAAAGTAGTTAGTTAGCTGCTGCGAGCACGGTTCTACTCAGTGTGTAAATAAAGTGATTCAATCGGGCCAAGTTATTTAGGGCACACGGAAACGTAAACAAAGTGGCGTTAATAGCGTGAAGAGGTGTCTTTTGACGCTGTAAAGCTACCGTAGTTAGCTTAGCTAAAAGACGTATGCTGGGTGAGACTGGAGAACGCACAAGGAAAACGTAATCACTCACCGTCAAAGGCGTTTCCACTTCGTTGAGTACATGTGGACGTAAGCACCGGTGTGTAGTTAGCAAGCTGGCTGACTGGCTGCTCCATCCGGCAGCCGCTAGCTCCACTCGCTATCCCAGTTAGCTGTCCGTGCCGTCGAGCAGATATAACAAGCCCTTAAACAAAACGTACCTCACTGGCTGCACACATCCAAGAGGGAATGAGAACACTTTGCTTACATCCACATAGTAGTAATAGTTCCTGAAGTATAGGTGTGTAGTTAGCAGTTTAAAATACGGAGCGGTGATACTTTGCCTGTTCAACACAAAACCGGAACATGCGCAGACTACGTGCGCGGCTGTGCGCACGTAGTCTGCGCATGTCCGTCAACCAAGAATAGGGAATTCTGGGTGATGAAGTTCTTTAACTTAAAATTTCCCCGTAACATCTATTTACATCACCAAACGTGTTTGCATCTCCACCCGTATGTTGCAGAATACGTGTATTTAAATCCAGATGTAAATATATTGAACTGTCCGTGTTATTTGTCTAGGTTAGATATGTCAAACCCGCGACACGCTGCCAAACGGCTGCGCCGTGAGCCAGCTGTCCTGCATCAGCCTTACCTTCTTCTGTCAGCTGTATGCGCGGCCACGGAGCAGTTTCTGGCCTTAAACTGAAACGAGTTTGACATACCTGCTCTTAAGTGTACAAAGTCCATAACCTCAGCAAGGAGAGTAAACTGAATCATTTTGTTCGTTAGATCAGAAGACACGCGTTTAAAAAGAGGAGGAAAAAAAAAAAATTGATTTCGCCGGGACACGATCTCACGACCATAGGATCGGGGGGGCGGTTTCTTACCAGGAGAGCTAAACCTTCTGATGGGTTTGAGAATTCGAAAACTCACTGAAATAGGATCGGTCACTCTCCGCCAAAAATACAGGAAATATTCACACTAAAAAAATTATAACTGCCTTCCTGTTTGTTTTAGAGAAAATTCCTCAGAGACTTTTTTAAGTCTCCCTTTAATACATTTGGTAAAAAATCAGCGGACTTGTCGGTCAAACAGGGTGCGGGCGGGGCTTCGTCAAAATCTTCCAGGGGGCGCAATGGAGGCAATTTTTCACTTTTGATCCAAAACTGCACATCAGGTCTGTAAAGGTCATCACGTAGGATACTCACAGAGGTTTTCAAGAGTTTTGGAGTGTGCCGAGGCTCAGAAGATGTGCTTGAACTTTCATGCGAATATGGCGACGTCACAGCCACAAAGTTGGTCCAAAACTCCCAATTCTCACTGTGAGCCATCGTCACAGTCTTACGTCTTATATTCCCAGATTTGAAGTTGATCAGATTAAAGGGCTGGGAAATGGACATGTAAATGTACAAACTTTGCATTGACCTAAGCCAATAGGTGGCGCTATACTTTTTCGAAAATCACTGCATGGCATTACTTAAAGGCCTACACAAGCATCATGAATATACATTTATAGCCAGAAATATCAATGTTCCTTGGAGTTATACCATTTTACATTTTGGAAAAAAATCGTCCAAAATTGTCCAAACTGCACGCAAGCTCACGCCCAGGTGGTTTTATGAAAACTCTTGATTTTAATAACTTTTGACCCCAAGGCTGTCAGGAACCAGTTGCCAAATTTTGAAATGGATCGGATTTAAACTCTCGGAGGAGTTCGTTCGTTTGTAAATGCAAAAATTGAAGGAAATGGCCAAAAATACACAGAATCACCACAGCGCCCCCTAATGTTCAAATATTCTGGGAAAATTTGGGGATGTTCTAGGACTCATTGTGAACATGTCCTCAAAATTTGGTGAAAATGACGGTTAGAAAAAAAAAAAGTTATAGGCCTTTGAACTTTCAGGACACAAACCTACAAACTTCATTGGTCCATAACTTTATTGAAAAATGAGATATCAACATTCTTTCAATAACTTTTGATCGCATCGAGCCAACGATCATTTTGCCGAAGATTTCGTAAGAATCGGACCAAGCGTCTGGGAGGAGTTCGCAAAAACGTGTTTTTCACAAAATTCAAAATGGCGGCCATAAAACGGTAGGCGCATTTGCATACCATAATTTTTTTTGTGTACAGCACATCCAAGAGAACCTGTGTGAAAAGGTTCCAAGTCGATCGGTAAAAGTAAAAAAAAAAATTAACATTGCGGCCACTTTGGGGGGCGCTAGAGAGTTCTTTTTTCTCTCCTCTAATTGCGGGACCCGAATCATACGTCAATTTTGCGCACTTCTGATGCGCGTGCAAAAATTCAAGAGTTTTTGAACATGATAAAGTCCCCAAAAGTGCGTTCGAAGTGGCGAAATAATAATAATGAATTCTTGCAATTTCAATAGGGCTTTCGCCCGACTTTCAGTCGGCTCAGGCCCTAATTAAAGCTGCAAGCAGCGATGAACGGGCCTTCGCCTATTCTCGCACGTCGGGGTGGGGCGGCGGTCGGCCGGGCTCGCGGGTCAAAAAAGACTAAAGAGACTAAACAAATCATTCTCGGGGCTGCCATTCAAACCCGAATCTTTGGCCTCGCGAACGGAATCCACCGACGCCGGGCTGTTGCCCCGCTGCAAAAGACCTGCAGAGTAATCATTACGGGTCTCGGGCACGATGACCACGATAACAAAAAGATGCATTCCTGTAAAATAAAGGTAGAGTCTGAAGCGCAAGAATCACAGCAAACGCTCGTCTCGTTCTCCAGTTTGCGTCCGTATAATTGATTCAACACACGTACAGTTTACATCCAGTGCATTTTTCTTGTCCTGTATATCTTATAGACGCAGTCTCAATCAAGGTTAATTCACACCTTGGTTTAGTCGAGGTAGAAGGACGACAGCTAACCCCACCTCTTTTGCTCCATCAAGATATGTTAACTTTTTAACCAAACCCGCTGGATGACGAAGTGGCTGTCTTCCTGAAGAGAGCTTTGCTGAATGAAATAATTAATAATACATTGACTAAGATACACTCTTCCTCCAGGGCTTAATATATTGGTAAGTTCAGTTTGAATCAGTTAAGCCATGTAGAAACTTTGCATTGACCCAAGTCATTAAAATTAAAAAAGTTCCAAGCCATCCAGGCCTATATGTCGTCAAGACAATTGAGTAGTTGTCCAACAGAGTTATCCTTTTTTGTTTTAAGATAAAAACCATAGCTGTTATTACTGCCTAATATAGTTCCAATTGACCAACTACATGAGACATTTCCACACCATATTGACCGTGCAATCTCTTCTTCAAACTCCGTTTGAAAGAAGACCACTGGCTGAAAAACAAAAAATAAAAGAAATGGGACCGGACCAGCCACAAATTAACATCAGACAGCAGGTGAAAGACAAGGAAGCGTCGTACACTAGAGGCTTTTCGCGGACATGGTACACTAGGAAGCCGTGGCTAACCGGCTGTGGAGTAACTAACTCGCTGTTTTGCTTCCCTTGTTTGCTTTTTAAAACCGCAGCGACCGATCGAGTCTGGTGTGAAAACGGTGTTCAGGACATGAAACATTTCATCTCATCTGCTCCTCCAAGCACTCACCATCTCATCTGCTCCTCCAAGCACTCAGCATCTTATCTGCTCCTCCAAGCACTCAGCATCTCCTCTGCTCCTCCAGGCACTCAGCATCTCCTCTGCTCCTCCAGAGATGCTGTTGTGTCCCTGGAGGAGCAGAGGAGATGCTGTTGTGTCTCTGGAGGAGCAGAGGAGATGCTGTTGTGTCCCTGGAGGTGCAGAGGAGATGCTGTTGTGTCCCTGGAGGAGCAGAGGAGATGCTGTTGTGTCTCTGGAGGAGTTTTATGTTTTTTTTGTGTGTCTGTCTTAGAGGTGGTTTGCTGTACGATTTATGTGAACACTGGAGACAATGTAAATAATTTTTATTGACTTGCTCACCATTACAATTGGTAATGCACAGTCTTCTTCATCTAGTGGTTACTCCATGTAATAACAGCGACTATTTGCCTCTTTGTGTATATTGAATATTGACGCAAATTACAGCAATTATAAGTTCACCTTGTATGACTTGGTTTCCTAATATGATGTGTATGACTTGGTATGACCTTGTCTTTGAAAGAACAATATTTGAAATCTACAAGGACATTCTAAATTCATAATAATTACATTAGATGCTATTTGTTTTTAAGTCGTTACTTTGGTGTTAATGTAATAAATAAACGGCAGAAATCTCCCTCAGCCCCCCCTACTTTTTCCATCACCAGCCGCCACTGCTTAACAGTAACCCGTAATATCACAAAACGTGTTTGCATCTCCACCCGTATGTTGCTTCCCAACGGAGCCACCAGCTCACTGTGATTACGCAATACAAAATGGCGGAGAGTGCGATCTTTGGGGACTATATTTTGCAGCATTGTTCAATAAACACAATTGAAGTCACATCAGGAGTCTAATTAATTAAGAAAGGGCGATGTACAAAGTGCAAAACATGAATAGCGGTTACTTTGAACAGAAATACATTACGTTAGAGCTGGCAAACGCCAGGTCACTCACGTCTCCCCCTCCAGCTCCACACATACGGCAGCTGTGCCCAGCAGCCGTATGTGGCTGAAACGAGTGTGACACAGCTGCTCTAAGTGTACAGTTATTTAAAAACCTCAGCAAGGAGAGTTACCTGAATCATTTTGTCCGTTAGATCAGCCGGACACGCGTTTAAAAAAAGAAGTAACAAAAAAAAATATGATTTCGTCGGGACTCGATCTCACGACCATAGGATCGGGGGGCGGTCTCTTACCAGGAGAGCTAAACCCTCTGATGGCTTTGAGAATTCGAAAACTCACTGAAATAGGATTGGTCACTCTCCGCCAAAAATTCAGGTAATATTCACACTAAAAAAATTATAACTGCCTTCCTGTTTGTTTTAGAGAAAATTCCTCAGAGACTTTTTTAAGTCTCCCTTTAATACATTTGGTAAAAAATCAGCGGACTTGTCGGTCAAACAGGGTGCGGGCGGGGCTTCGTCAAAATCTTCCAGGGGGCGCAATGGAGGCAATTTTTCACTTTTGATCCAAAACTGCACATCAGGTCTGTAAAGGTCATCACGTAGGATACTCACAGAGGTTTTCAAGAGTTTTGGAGTGTGCCGAGGCTCAGAAGATGTGCTTGAACTTTCATGCGAATATGGCGACGTCACAGCCACAAAGTTGGTCCAAAACTCCCAATTCTCACTGTGAGCCATCGTCACAGTCTTACGTCTTATATTCCCAGATTTGAAGTTGATCAGATTAAAGGGCTGGGAAATGGACATGTAAATGTACAAACTTTGCATTGACCTAAGCCAATAGGTGGCGCTATACTTTTTCGAAAATCACTGCATGGCATTACTTAAAGGCCTACACAAGCATCATGAATATACATTTATAGCCAGAAATATCAATGTTCCTTGGAGTTATACCATTTTACATTTTGGAAAAAAATCGTCCAAAATTGTCCAAACTGCACGCAAGCTCACGCCCAGGTGGTTTTATGAAAACTCTTGATTTTAATAACTTTTGACCCCAAGGCTGTCAGGAACCAGTTGCCAAATTTTGAAATGGATCGGATTTAAACTCTCGGAGGAGTTCGTTCGTTTGTAAATGCAAAAATTGAAGGAAATGGCCAAAAATACACAGAATCACCACAGCGCCCCCTAATGTTCAAATATTCTGGGAAAATTTGGGGATGTTCTAGGACTCATTGTGAACATGTCCTCAAAATTTGGTGAAAATGACGGTTAGAAAAAAAAAAAGTTATAGGCCTTTGAACTTTCAGGACACAAACCTACAAACTTCATTGGTCCATAACTTTATTGAAAAATGAGATATCAACATTCTTTCAATAACTTTTGATCGCATCGAGCCAACGATCATTTTGCCGAAGATTTCGTAAGAATCGGACCAAGCGTCTGGGAGGAGTTCGCAAAAACGTGTTTTTCACAAAATTCAAAATGGCGGCCATAAAACGGTAGGCGCATTTGCATACCATAATTTTTTTTGTGTACAGCACATCCAAGAGAACCTGTGTGAAAAGGTTCCAAGTCGATCGGTAAAAGTAAAAAAAAAAATTAACATTGCGGCCACTTTGGGGGGCGCTAGAGAGTTCTTTTTTCTCTCCTCTAATTGCGGGACCCGAATCATACGTCAATTTTGCGCACTTCTGATGCGCGTGCAAAAATTCAAGAGTTTTTGAACATGATGAAGTCCCCGAAAGTGCGTTCGAAGTGGCGAAATAATAATAATAATAATAATAATTAAAGCTGCAAGCAGCGATGAACGGGCCTTCGCCTATTCTCGCACGTCGGGGTGGGGCGGCGGTCGGCCGGGCTCGCGGGTCAAAAAAGACTAAAGAGACTAAACAAATCACTCTCGGGGCTTCCATTCAAACCCGAATCTGCGGCCTCGCGAACGGAATCCACCGACGCCGGGCTGTTGCCCCGCTGCAAAAGACCTGCGGAGTAATTGTTACGGGTCTCGGGCACGATGACCACAATAAGTATCACAGCAACACTTGTCTCGTTCTCCAGTTTGCGTCTGTATAATTGATTCAACACATATACACATCCAGTGCATTTTTCTTGTCCTGTATATCTTAGATATCATAGATGCAGTCTCAATCAAGGTTAATTCCCAGAAATATCCACCTGTAATTACCTTAGCTGTTATTTCTGCCTACTATAGTTCCTATTGACCAACTACATAAGGGATATTTCCACACCATGTTGACTATGATAAACGTATACAACTCTTATTCACATATGGACGTTGCACTTTAGAATGTGTATTGATTAACTCGGCATGTACCAAACCATATTGACAAGTAAAAAAAACAAAATATGACTAAACATGACTGAATAAATCACCGCCCAAAACATGTTAAAGATAAGTGGCATTATAAGTACAATTTAAGTGCTACCATTTGTTAGTGCTACGGTTTGCTAGTGTTTTAGTCAAGGTAGAGTCTAAAAAGGTGTGTCTTGAGTTTTCGACGGAAGATGTAGAGGCTCTCTGCGGTCCTGATGTCATCAGAGAGCTCATTCCACCATCTGGGAGCAGGACAGCAAAGAGTCGCCATCTCGTCGAGTGCTTTTCTCTCAGTGAGGGAGGAACAAGCAGCTTGCCAGATGCAGATCGGAGTGCGTGGGTTGGGATGCAGGGTTTCACCATGTCCCGGATGTAGACTGCTCCCGATCCATTCACAGCGTGGTCCGTCAGTACCAATGCTTTGAACTGCATGCGGGCAGCCACTCGTATCCAAAGAAGAGAGCGGAGAAGTGGTGTGGGAGTATTTTGGAAGGTTGAAGACCAGTCGAGCTGCTGCATTCTGGATGAGCTGCAGTGGTCGAATGGCGGCAGCAGGGAGACCTGCCAGCAGAGAGTTACAGTAGTATTTGGTGTATTATCAGAATACGATTAGGGCTGTCAACAGATTATAGACAATTAACTAGTTAATCACACATTTTGAAAAACATTTATCTTGATTACAATATTTTTTTCTCTTATATTAACTGTTTACAGTTTAGTAATTTGTTGTTTCAACTCCATAATGAGCTTGACGTGTGTATATTATTTCATTGGAATGAGGGGCATATGAATCATATCATTTAATGTTAGATTCATGCTCATTGTGAAGGAAATGAATATATAACATATTGAAAAGCATTGAAGACGCACATTACATTACGTGTCATTTAGCTGACGCTTTTAAACAACAAAGTAGTTAGTTAGCTGCTGCGAGCACGGTTCTACTCAGTGTGTAAATAAAGTGATTCAATCGGGCCAAGTTATTTAGGGCACACGGAAACGTAAACAAAGTGGCGTTAATAGCGTGAAGAGGTGTCTTTTGACGCTGTAAAGCTACCGTAGTTAGCTTAGCTAAAAGACGTATGCTGGGTGAGACTGGAGAACGCACAAGGAAAACGTAATCACTCACCGTCAAAGGCGTTTCCACTTCGTTGAGTACATGTGGATGTAAGCACCGGTGTGTAGTTAGCAAGCTGGCTGACTGGCTGCTCCATCCGGCAGCCGCTAGCTCCACTCGCTATCCCAGTTAGCTGTCCGTGCCGTCGAGCAGATATAACAAGCCCTTAAACAAAACGTACCTCACTGGCTGCACACATCCAAGAGGGAATGAGAACACTTTGCTTACATCCACATAGTAGTAATAGTTCCTGAAGTATAGGTGTGTAGTTAGCAGTTTAAAATACGGAGCGGTGATACTTTGCCTGTTCAACACAAAACCGGAACATGCGCAGACTACGTGCGCGGCTGTGCGCACGTAGTCTGCGCATGTCCGTCAACCAAGAATAGGGAATTCTGGGTGATGAAGTTCTTTAACTTAAAATTTCCCCGTAACATCTATTTACATCACCAAACGTGTTTGCATCTCCACCCGTATGTTGCAGAATACGTGTATTTAAATCCAGATGTAAATATATTGAACTGTCCGTGTTATTTGTCTAGGTTAGATATGTCAAACCCGCGACACGCTGCCAAACGGCTGCGCCGTGAGCCAGCTGTCCTGCATCAGCCTTACCTTCTTCTGTCAGCTGTATGCGCGGCCACGGAGCAGTTTCTGGCCTTAAACTGAAACGAGTTTGACATACCTGCTCTTAAGTGTACAAAGTCCATAACCTCAGCAAGGAGAGTAAACTGAATCATTTTGTTCGTTAGATCAGAAGACACGCGTTTAAAAAGAGGAGGAAAAAAAAAAAATTGATTTCGCCGGGACACGATCTCACGACCATAGGATCGGGGGGGCGGTTTCTTACCAGGAGAGCTAAACCTTCTGATGGGTTTGAGAATTCGAAAACTCACTGAAATAGGATCGGTCACTCTCCGCCAAAAATACAGGAAATATTCACACTAAAAAAATTATAACTGCCTTCCTGTTTGTTTTAGAGAAAATTCCTCAGAGACTTTTTTAAGTCTCCCTTTAATACATTTGGTAAAAAATCAGCGGACTTGTCGGTCAAACAGGGTGCGGGCGGGGCTTCGTCAAAATCTTCCAGGGGGCGCAATGGAGGCAATTTTTCACTTTTGATCCAAAACTGCACATCAGGTCTGTAAAGGTCATCACGTAGGATACTCACAGAGGTTTTCAAGAGTTTTGGAGTGTGCCGAGGCTCAGAAGATGTGCTTGAACTTTCATGCGAATATGGCGACGTCACAGCCACAAAGTTGGTCCAAAACTCCCAATTCTCACTGTGAGCCATCGTCACAGTCTTACGTCTTATATTCCCAGATTTGAAGTTGATCAGATTAAAGGGCTGGGAAATGGACATGTAAATGTACAAACTTTGCATTGACCTAAGCCAATAGGTGGCGCTATACTTTTTCGAAAATCACTGCATGGCATTACTTAAAGGCCTACACAAGCATCATGAATATACATTTATAGCCAGAAATATCAATGTTCCTTGGAGTTATACCATTTTACATTTTGGAAAAAAATCGTCCAAAATTGTCCAAACTGCACGCAAGCTCACGCCCAGGTGGTTTTATGAAAACTCTTGATTTTAATAACTTTTGACCCCAAGGCTGTCAGGAACCAGTTGCCAAATTTTGAAATGGATCGGATTTAAACTCTCGGAGGAGTTCGTTCGTTTGTAAATGCAAAAATTGAAGGAAATGGCCAAAAATACACAGAATCACCACAGCGCCCCCTAATGTTCAAATATTCTGGGAAAATTTGGGGATGTTCTAGGACTCATTGTGAACATGTCCTCAAAATTTGGTGAAAATGACGGTTAGAAAAAAAAAAAGTTATAGGCCTTTGAACTTTCAGGACACAAACCTACAAACTTCATTGGTCCATAACTTTATTGAAAAATGAGATATCAACATTCTTTCAATAACTTTTGATCGCATCGAGCCAACGATCATTTTGCCGAAGATTTCGTAAGAATCGGACCAAGCGTCTGGGAGGAGTTCGCAAAAACGTGTTTTTCACAAAATTCAAAATGGCGGCCATAAAACGGTAGGCGCATTTGCATACCATAATTTTTTTTGTGTACAGCACATCCAAGAGAACCTGTGTGAAAAGGTTCCAAGTCGATCGGTAAAAGTAAAAAAAAAAATTAACATTGCGGCCACTTTGGGGGGCGCTAGAGAGTTCTTTTTTCTCTCCTCTAATTGCGGGACCCGAATCATACGTCAATTTTGCGCACTTCTGATGCGCGTGCAAAAATTCAAGAGTTTTTGAACATGATAAAGTCCCCAAAAGTGCGTTCGAAGTGGCGAAATAATAAGAAAAAGAAAAATTCTTGCAATTTCAATAGGGCTTTCGCCCGACTTGCAGTCGGCTCAGGCCCTAATTAAAGCTGCAAGCAGCGATGAACGGGCCTTCGCCTATTCTCGCACGTCGGGGTGGGGCGGCGGTCGGCCGGGCTCGCGGGTCAAAAAAGACTAAAGAGACTAAACAAATCACTGTCGGGGCTGCCATTCAAACCTAAATCTGCGGCCTCGCGAACGGAATCCACCGACGCCGGGCTGTTGCCCCGCTGCAAAAGACCTGCGGAGTAATTGTTACGGGTCTCGGGCACGATGACCACAATAAGTATCACAGCAACACTTGTCTCGTTCTCCAGTTTGCGTCTGTATAATTGATTCAACACATATACACATCCAGTGCATTTTTCTTGTCCTGTATATCTTAGATATCATAGATGCAGTCTCAATCAAGGTTAATTCCCAGAAATATCCACCTGTAATTACCTTAGCTGTTATTACTGCCTACTATAGTTCCCATTGACCAACTACATAAGGGATATTTCCACACCATGTTGACTATGATAAACGTATACAACTCTTATTCAAATATGGACATTGCACTTTAGAATGTATATTCATTAACTCAGCATGTACCAAACCATATTGTCATGTAAAAAAACCAAAACATGACTAAATAAATCACTGCCCTTGCATACTGAACAAATATTGCATTCTGGATTCATTTTAAGTCACATGAGGAGTCTTGTGCATGCCAAGAATCAAACCCTGGTTTACTGCGCCAGGGGCCAACGCTCTGCAGATGACCTATATGGTCCAATACAATTTCACATTCGAAACATCACTCAAATAGGATTGGTGCCTCTCTTGCAAAAATACAGCGAATTTTAATACTTAAATGAGAGCTAAAGGAGAAAATAAACGCAGTAGGTCACATAAGTTCTGTCGGATGTTCAAGTTGCCCAGAAGGATGAGCGGAGAGCTGTCATCTGGAAGTTGTAACTCTTCCATTCGTTGTAGAAGTAAATAACTTCTTCTCTGGAAGGATCATTTTCCGCTGTGGTCCAGTCGACTTGGGTCTTTGCCACGATTGCCCGCGGTGAAGCCCACCTGTGCCGTGTGGTGGAAGAAAAAAAGAAGGCCAAATTATTACATCCATCGACAGTCACACGATATGGAATGCTGTTGTACGAATGCGGGAAGAAGTCTTTTACAATTATGCAGACAGAACAAAATATACATAAAGAAATGCTTTCCCACCTCGCTGGAGTTGAAAGCCACGTGTCCCATGTGCCATTCCCAGTGATGTCCTCAGACTGGTGGCATGACTTTGCACGGGCCATCTGAAAATATTTGAGCACCAACGTGTATTATCAGAATACGATTATGGCTGTCAACAGATTATAGACAATTGACTAGTTAATCACACGTTTTGAAAACATTTATCTTGATTACAATATTTTTTTCTCTTATATTAACTGTTTACAGTTTAGTAATTTGTTGTTTCAACTCCATAATGAGCTTGACGTGTGTATATTATTTCTTTGGAATGAGGGGCATATTAATCATATCATTTAATGTTAGATTCATGCTCATTGTGAAGGCAATAAATATATAACATATTGAAAAGCATTGAAGACGCACAATACATTACGTGTCATTTAGCTGCGCCCGGCTGCAGGCTGCGGGCCGATTATAGAAAGTTATTTAGGGCACACGGAAACGTAAACAAAGTGGCGCTGATAGCGTGAAGAGGGGTCTTTTATCCCTGTGAAGCTACCGTAGTTAGCTTAGCTAAAAGACGTATGCTGGTCGTTATGAGGTCATCGAATTTAGGTTGCTTTGGGCTGTGCTAAATAAAAACCCTCTTGAATGTAGAACACGACTCACGTCTGGCCTCATATGACAGGCTCTTAATGTTGGCAATTAAGTCCATAGCAAATACTAATACCGTTCTCCCTCAAACAGCTGTTAGAAACGAGCCATTGTTACCACGTTCCCCGCAGTATCCCCGCTATTTAAGTGGGTAAGACTGGAGAACGCACAAGGAAAAAGTCATCACTCACCGTCCAAAGCATCTCCACTTGGTTTAGTCCGTTTGGGTGTAAGCATAGGTGTGTAGTAAGCAGTTTAAAATATAAAATACGGACTGCATACAACTGGACCTGCAGCTGTTCAACGCAGAGGCTCCAATGGCGACCTCTCGCGATAACAGCATTAACTCACGCGACACTACGAGCCGCCCTCTACTCTGCGCATGTCCGTCAACAAAGACTGCTGGGTAATTGAGTTCTTTAACGTAACAGTTCCCCGTAACATCTAGTAAAATCCCAAAACGTGTTTGCATCTCCACCCGTATGTGGCAGAATACGTGTATTTAAATTCAGATGTAAATATATTGAACTGTCCGTGTTATTTGTCCAGGTTAGATGTGTCGTTACTCGCAACCAGCTGCCCGGTCCGCCAGCTGAGTGCCTCAGTCTGCTGTTTGATTCTGTTCATGTGCCACGGAGCAGCTTCTGTCCTTAAACTGAAACGATTTTCACAAACCTGCTCTTAAGTGTAGTTATTTAAGTCAAACACATCAGCAAGGAGCGTAAACTGAATCATTTTGTTCGTTAGATCAGACGACACGCGTTTAAAAAGAGGAGGAAAAAAAAATGATTTCGTCGGGGGTCGATCCCACGATCATAGCATCGGGGGGCCAACACCTTACTCACTGAGCTATTCTTTCAGATGGATTTGAGAATTCGAAAACTCACTGAAATAGGATTGGTCACTCTCCGCCAAAAATACAGGTAATATTCACACTAAAAAAATTATAACTGCCTTCCTGTTTGTTTTAGAGAAAATTCCTCAGAGACTTTTTTAAGTCTCCCTTTAATACATTTGGTAAAAAATCAGCGGACTTGTCGGTCAAACAGGGTGCGGGCGGGGCTTCGTCAAAATCTTCCAGGGGGCGCAATGGAGGCAATTTTTCACTTTTGATCCAAAACTGCACATCAGGTCTGTAAAGGTCATCACGTAGGATACTCACAGAGGTTTTCAAGAGTTTTGGAGTGTGCCGAGGCTCAGAAGATGTGCTTGAACTTTCATGCGAATATGTCGTCGCCACAGCAACAAAGTTGGTCCAAAACTCCCAATTCTCACTGTGAGCCATCGTCACAGTCTTACGTCTTATATTCCCAGATTTGAAGTTGATCAGATTAAAGGGCTAGGAAATGGACATGTAAATGTACAAACTTTGCATTGACCTAAGCCAATAGGTGGCGCTATACTTTTTCGAAAATCACTGCATGGCATTACTTAAAGGCCTACACAAGCATCATGAATATACATTTATAGCCAGAAATATCAATGTTCCTTGGAGTTATACCATTTTACATTTTGGAAAAAAATCTTCCAAAATTGTCCAAACTGCACGCAAGCTCACGCCCAGGTAGTTTTATGAAAACTCTTGATTTTAATAACTTTTGACCCCAAGGGTGTCAGGAACCAGTTGCCAGATTTTGAAATGGATCGGATTTAAACTCTCGGAGGAGTTCGTTCGTTTGTAAATGCAAAAATTGAAGGAAATGGCCAAAAATACACAGAATCACCACAGCGCCCCCTAATGTTCAAATATTCTGGGAAAATTTGGGGATGTTCTAGGACTCATTGTGAACATGTCCTCAAAATTTGGTGAAAATGACGGTTAGAAAAAAAAAAAGTTATAGGCCTTTGAACTTTCAGGACACAAACCTACAAACTTCATTGGTCCATAACTTTATTGAAAAATGAGATATCAACATTCTTTCAATAACTTTTGATCGCATCGAGCCAACGATCATTTTGCCGAAGATTTCGTAAGAATCGGACCAAGCGTCTGGGAGGAGTTCGCAAAAACGTGTTTTTCACAAAATTCAAAATGGCGGCCATAAAACGGTAGGCGCATTTGCATACCATAATTTTTTTTGTGTACAGCACATCCAAGAGAACCTGTGTGAAAAGGTTCCAAGTCGATCGGTAAAAGTAAAAAAAAAAATTAACATTGCGGCCACTTTGGGGGGCGCTAGAGAGTTCTTTTTTCTCTCCTCTAATTGCGGGACCCGAATCATACGTCAATTTTGCGCACTTCTGATGCGCGTGCAAAAATTCAAGAGTTTTTGAACATGATAAAGTCCCCAAAAGTGCGTTCGAAGTGGCGAAATAATAATAATTAAAGCTGCAAGCAGCGATGAACGGGCCTTCGCCTATTCTCGCGCGTCGGGGTGGGGCGGCGGTCGGCCGGGCTCGCGGGTCAAAAAAGACTAAAGAGACTAAACAAATCACTCTCGGGGCTGCCATTCAAACCTGAATCTGCGGCCTCGCGAACGGAATCCACCGACGCCGGGCTGTTGCCCCGCTGCAAAAGACCTGCGGAGTAATTGTTACGGGTCTCGGGCACGATGACCACAATAAGTATCACAGCAACACTTGTCTCGTTCTCCAGTTTGCGTCTGTATAATTGATTCAACACATATACACATCCAGTGCATTTTTCTTGTCCTGTATATCTTAGATATCATAGATGCAGTCTCATTTAAGGTTAATTCACAGAAATATCCACCTGTAATTACCTTAGCTGTTATTACGGCCTACTATAGTTCCCATTGACCAACTACATAAGGGATATTTCCACACCATGTTGACTATGATAAACGTATACAACTCTTATTCACATATGGACATTGCACTTTAGAATGTATATTCATTAACTCAGCATGTACCAAACCATATTGTCATGTAAAAAAACCAAAACATGACCAAACATGACTAAATAAATCACTGCCCTTGCATACTGAACAAATATTGCATTCTGGATTCATTTTAAGTCACATGAGGAGTCTTGTGCATGCCAAGAATCAAACCCTGGTTTACTGCGCCAGGGGCCAACGCTCTGCAGATGACCTATATGGTCCAATACAATTTCACAATCGAAACGTCACTCAAATAGGATTGGTGCCTCTCTTGCAAAAATACAGCGAATTTTAATACTTAAATGAGAGCTAAAGGAGAAAATAAACGCAGTAGGGTCACATAAGTTCTGTCGGATGTTCAAGTTGCCCAGAAGGATGAGCGGCGAGCTGTCATCTGGAAGTTGTAACTCTTCCATTCGTTGTAGAAGTAAATAACTTCTTCTCTGGAAGGATCATTTTCCGCTGTGGTCCAGTCGACTTGGGTCTTTGCCACGATTGCCCGCGGTGAAGCCCACCCGTGCCGTGTGGTGGAAGAAAAAAAGAAGGCCAAATTATTACATCCATCGACAGTCACACGATATGGAATGCTGTTGTACGAATGCGGGAAGAAGTCTTTTACAATTATGCAGACAGAACAAAATATACATAAAGAAATGCTTTCCCACCTCGCTGGAGTTGAAAGCCACGTGTCCCATGTGCCATTCCCAGTGATGTCCTCAGACTGGTGGCATGACTTTGCACGGGCCATCTGAAAATATTTGAGCACCAACGTGTATTATCAGAATACGATTATGGCTGTCAACAGATTATAGACAATTGACTAGTTAATCACACGTTTTGAAAACATTTATCTTGATTACAATATTTTTTTCTCTTATATTAACTGTTTACAGTTTAGTAATTTGTTGTTTCAACTCCATAATGAGCTTGACGTGTGTATATTATTTCTTTGGAATGAGGGGCATATTAATCATATCATTTAATGTTAGATTCATGCTCATTGTGAAGGCAATAAATATATAACATATTGAAAAGCATTGAAGACGCACAATACATTACGTGTCATTTAGCTGCGCCCGGCTGCAGGCTGCGGGCCGATTATAGAAAGTTATTTAGGGCACACGGAAACGTAAACAAAGTGGCGCTGATAGCGTGAAGAGGGGTCTTTTATCCCCGTGAAGCTACCGTAGTTAGCTTAGCTAAAAGACGTATGCTGGTCGTTATGAGGTCATCGAATTTAGGTTGCTTTGGGCTGTGCTAAATAAAAACCCTCTTGAATGTAGAACACGACTCACGTCTGGCCTCATATGACAGGCTCTTATGTTGGCAATTAAGTCCATAGCAAATACTAATACCATTCTCCCTCAAACAGCTGTTAGAAACGAGCCATTGTTACCACGTTCCCCGCAGTATCCCCGCTATTTAAGTGGGTAAGACTGGAGAACGCACAAGGAAAAAGTCATCACTCACCGTCCAAAGCATCTCCACTTGGTTTAGTCCGTTTGGGTGTAAGCATAGGTGTGTAGTAAGCAGTTTAAAATATAAAATACGGACTGAATACAACTGGACCTGCAGCTGTTCAACGCAGAGGCTCCAATGGCGACCTCTCGCGATAACAGCATTAACTCACGCGACACTACGAGCCGCCCTCTACTCTGCGCATGTCCGTCAACAAAGACTGCTGGGTAATTGAGTTCTTTAACGTAACAGTTCCCCGTAACATCTAGTAAAATCCCAAAACGTGTTTGCATCTCCACCCGTATGTGGCAGAATACGTGTATTTAAATTCAGATGTAAATATATTGAACTGTCCGTGTTATTTTTCTAGGTTAGATGTGTCAAACTCGCGACACGCTGGCGAACGGCTGCACCGTCCAGACCGTACCGGGCTGCAACGCCAGCTCCTCCCTCCAGCTCCACACATACGGCAGCTGTGCCCAGCAGCCGTATGTGGCTGAAACGAGTGTGACACAGCTGCTCTAACGTGTACAGTTATTTAATAACCTCAGCAAGGAGAGTTAACTGAATCATTTTGTTCGTTAGATCAGAAGACACGCGTTTAAAAAGAGGAGGAAAAAAAAAAAAAATTGATTTCACCGGGACACGATCTCACGACCATTGCATTGGGGGGGCAACAGCTTAGTGACTGAGCTATTCTTCCAGATGGCTTTGAGAATTCGAAAACTCAGTCAAATAGGATTGGTCACTCTCCGCCAAAAATACAGGGAATATTCACACTAAAAAAATTGTAACTGCCTTCCTGTTTGTTTTAGAGAAAATTCCTCAGAGACTTTTTTAAGGCTCCCTTTAATACATTTGGTAAAAAATCAGCGGACTTGTCGGTCAAACAGGGTGCGGGCGGGGCTTCGTCAAAATCTTCCAGGGGGCGCAATGGAGGCAATTTTTCACTTTTGATCCAAAACTCAACATCAGGTCTGTAAAGGTCATCACGTAGAATACTCACAGAGGTTTTCAAGAGTTTTGGAGTGTGCCGAGGCTCAGAAGATGTGCTTGAACTTTCATGCGGAGATAGCGTCGTCACAGCAACAAAGTTGGTCCAAAACTCCCAATTCTCACTGTGAGCCATCGTCACAGTCTTACGTCTTATATTCCCAGATTTGAAGTTGATCAGATATAAGGGCTAGGAAATGGACATGTAAATGTAGAAACTTTGCATTGACCTAAGCCAATAGGTGGCGCTATACTTTTTTGAAAATCACTGCATGGCATTACTTAAAGGCCTACACAAGCATCATGAATATACATTTATAGCCAGAAATATCAATGTTCCTTGGAGTTATACCATTTTACATTTTGGAAAAAAATCTTCCAAAATTGTCCAAACTGCACGCAAGCTCACGCCCAGGTAGTTTTATGAAAACTCTTGATTTTAATAACTTTTGACCCCAAGGGTGTCAGGAACCAGTTGCCAAATTTTGAAATGGATCGGATTTAAACTCTCGGAGGAGTTCGTTCGTTTGTAAATGCAAAAATTGAAGGAAATGGCCAAAAATACACAGAATCACCACAGCGCCCCCTAATGTTCAAATATTCTGGGAAAATTTGGGGATGTTCTAGGACTCAATGTGAACATGTCCTCAAAATTTGGTGAAAATGACTGTTAGAAAAAAAAAAAGTTATAGGCCTTTGAATTTTCAGGACACAAACCTACAAACTTCATTGGTCCATAACTTTATTGAAAAATGAGATATCAACATTCTTTCAATAACTTTTGATCGCATCGAGCCAACGATCATTTTGCCGAAGATTTCGTAAGAATCGGACCAAGCGTCTGGGAGGAGTTCGCAAAAACGTGTTTTTCACAAAATTCAAAATGGCGGCCATAAAACGGTAGGCGCATTTGCATACCATAATTTTTTTTGTGTACAGCACATCCAAGAGAACTTGTGTGAAAAGGTTTCAAGTCGATCGGTAAAAGTAAAAAAAAAAATTAACATTGCGGCCACTTTGGGGGGCGCTAGAGAGATCTTTTTTTTCTCCTCTAATTGCGGGACCCCAATCATACGTCAATTTTGCGCACTTCTGATGCGCGTGCAAAAATTCAAGAGTTTTTGAACATGATGAAGTCCCCGAAAGTGCGTTCGAAGTGGCGAAATAATAAAAAGAAGAAGAAGAATTCTTGCAATTTCAATAGGGCTTTCGCCCGACTTGCAGTCGGCTCAGGCCCTAATGAATTCTTGCAATTTCAATAGGGCTTTCGCCCGACTTGCAGTCGGCTCAGGCCCTAATTAAAGCTGCAAGCAGCGATGAACGGGCCTTCGCCACTTCTCGCACGTTGGGGTGGGGCGGCGGTCGGCCGGGCTCGCAGTTAAAAAGAAGAAAAAAAACGATGGCTCTAACGGGAAGCGAACCCGGGTCAAAATATTGAAAGTCCTGTGAATAAGCAACGGAGCTACGTGCTGACTTGTGATTGCAAAATCAAAAAGTGACCTAAAAAAAAGGCGATTCACCCACATTGCGTCAGGGCAGAGGGATCAATATTTTGCAGCATTATTCAATAAACACAATTTAAGTCACATCAGTAGTGTAATTAAATAACTTGGGACGATGTACAAAGTGCAAGACCTGGATAGTGGTTACTTTGAACAGAAATACATTACGTTAGAGCTGGCGTACTCTCACAGCATGAACTGACGCAAGACTACGAGCGCGTCTGTGGCTCCGCTATTTATATCAGTCAGTCAGCTGTGTCATTCTGTTCATGTGCCACGGAGCAGTTTCTGGCCCCAACCTGAAAATAGTTTAACACCCCTGCTCTAAGTGTACAGTTATTTAAAAACCTCAGCAAGGAGAGTTACCTGAATCATTTTGTCCGTTAGATCAGCCGGACACGCGTTTAAAAAAAGGAGGAACACGGACGGGAAATCAGAAGGTCGACCTGGGGCGTCGCGTGAACCGGGCCCCTACATGTGACGACCCTCGATCAGCCAGTTGTCACAGACCTTGTCGTACGGAAAGTCATTCGTTTATTGAAGATCACATTTTCATACAGTCAAGTCACACCCGTGAGTCTCTGTAAAACACGGGAGCTGTGGATTCAGTGTGTGGCTTCAGGCGATAACATGACCATGTTTGAAGTGCTCTGTAAGAAGTGGAGAGCGCGTAACGGTTAGCTGTTGGATCTTAAATGTTATTGTTTGATTCTTTAGCTTGATGCAATATTGAAACGTAGGATCACCTTGGATTAGTCGAGGTACAATGACGACAGCTAACCCCACCTCTTTTGCTCCATCAAGATGTGTAAACTTTTTAACCAAACCCGCTGGATGACGACGTGGCTGTCTTCCTGAAGTGAGCTTTGCTTAATGAATTAATGAATACATTTAGTAAGATCCGCTTCTCCCCCGGGGCATTATATATTGGTGAATTCAAATTGAATCAGTGGAGCCATGTACTTTCAGCTAAAAGTAATATTGCAGTCTTAAGGGAGAGGAGATTCCAGCAATGTTGTCAATGGATTGTCAATTCAGGTTGATAACAAATCCAGGTCTACAGATTCCAAAGCATCAAGCAAACCTATACAACACAGGACTTGTTGTGAATCAATGATCAAAACGTCACCAAAATAACTTTGATCGCCCCCATTCAGTCAAGGCAAGATTATATATATTATTTTATTATAAATGAGCTTATGAGCTTTTTCATATGTGGCATTACAAGCTCTTTACCCAGTTGCTTAATGAACAGCACCATGCATTGTTAGCACTCCTTGCAGAGAAGGGCTGCAATGAGCAAAAAAAAGATCAAGGTACACACTTGACACCGTGAGAGAGAATTAATCACAACAGGTGCTGGGGCAAGTTAGATAAAATAACAAGCAAAATTCAATTGTGGAAGCGCTAGAATAAATCACAACAGGTGCTGGGGCAAGTTAGATGAAATACCAAGCAAAATTCAATTGTGGAAGCGCTAGAATAAATCACAACAGGTGCTGGGGCAAGTTAGAGTTAGTGAGAGCTAAAGGAGAAAATAAACGCAGTAGGTCACATAAGTTCTGTCGGATGTTCAAGTTGCCCAGAAGGATGAGCGGCGAGCTGTCATCTGGAAGTTGTAACTCTTCCATTCGTTGTAGAAGTAAATAACTTCTTCTCTGGAAGGATCATTTTCCGCTGTGGTCCAGTCGACTTGGGTCTTTGCCACGATTGCCCGCGGTTAAGCCCACCCGTGCCGTGTGGTGGAAGAAAAAAAGAAGGCCAAATTATTACATCCATCGACAGTCACACGATATGGAATGCTGTTGTACGAATGCGGGAAGAAGTCTTTTACAATTATGCAGACAGAACAAAATATACATAAAGAAATGCTTTCCCACCTCGCTGGAGTTGAAAGCCACGTGTCCCATGTGCCATTCCCAGTGATGTCCTCAGACTGGTGGCATGACTTTGCACGGGCCATCTGAAAATATTTGAGCACCAACGTGTATTATCAGAATACGATTATGGCTGTCAACAGATTATAGACAATTAACTAGTTAATCACACGTTTTGAAAACATTTATCTTGATTACAATATTTTTTTCTCTTATATTAACTGTTTACAGTTTAGTAATTTGTTGTTTCAACTCCATAATGAGCTTGACGTGTGTATATTATTTCTTTGGAATGAGGGGCATATTAATCATATCATTTAATGTTAGATTCATGCTCATTGTGAAGGCAATAAATATATAACATATTGAAAAGCATTGAAGACGCACAATACATTACGTGTCATTTAGCTGCGCCCGGCTGCACGCTGCGGGGAGATTATAGACAATGAAGTTAAACAACAAAGTAGTTAAGTTAGCTGCTGCGAGCACGGTTCTACTCAAAGTGTGTAAATAAAGTGATTCAATCGGGCCAAGTTATTTAGGGCACACGGAAACGTAAACAAAGTGGCGCTGATAGAGTGAAGAGGGGTCTTTTATCCCCGTGAAGCTACCGTAGTTAGCTTAGCTAAAAGACGTATGCTGGTTGTTATTGTTCAGTGCTAAATAAAAACCCTCTTGAATGTAGAACACAACTCACGTCTGGCCTCATACCATGACAGGCACATTAATGTTGACAATTAACTTCGTTAGCCTTGTGTTCACCTTTCCTGCCGGTCCGTCTCTGACCGTAGTCGGAGTTTGCAGGGGGAGGCGTTGCTGTCTGCTCCAGGGCCAAAGTACTGTCGGCTAAGTAAACTTTGGGGTTAATTCCCTTCGTCCCGGGGTTGGTGAATAAAAGTCCGCTTTACTTTCTTTGAGGATTTATTAATCTAACACTGAGTAACAAAGTTACAGTACAGACAATTCTCCGGCCGCTACATCCACTCCGTCATCACAACAACAACACAACTTCCTCATGCGCTCTCCCCCTCCGTAGCCCGTGCGTGTAGCTCTTAAAGGGGCCGCACCATTTTCTCTAGTAACATCACCATGACGTATGTTGCAGAATACGTCTATTTAAATCCAGATGTAAATATATTGAACTGTCCGTGTTATTTGTCCAGGTTAGATGTCTCGTAACTCGCAACCAGCTGCCCGGTCCGCCAGCTGAGTGCCTCAGTCTGCTGTTTCATTCTGTTCATGTGCCACGGAGCAGCTTCTGTCCTTAAACTGAAACGATTTTCACAAACCTGCTCTTAAGTGTAGTTGTTTAAGTCAAACACATCAGCAAGGAGCGTAAACTGAATCATTTTGTTCGTTAGATCAGACGACACGCGTTTAAAAAGAGGAGGAAAAAAAAATAATTTCGTCGGGAGTCGATCCCACGACCATAGCATCGGGGGGCCAACACCTTACTCACTGAGCTATTCTTTCAGATGGATTTGAGAATTCGAAAACTCACTGAAATAGGATTGGTCACTCTCCGCCAAAAATACAGGAAATATTCACACTAAAAAAATTATAACTGCCTTCCTGTTTGTTTTAGAGAAAATTCCTCAGAGACTTTTTTAAGTCTCCCTTTAATACATTTGGTAAAAAATCAGCGGACTTGTCGGTCAAACAGGATGCGGGCGGGGCTTCGTCAAAATCTTCCAGGGGGCGCAATGGAGGCAATTGTTCACTTTTGATCCAAAACTGCACATCAGGTCTGTAAAGGTCATCACGTAGGATACTCACAGAGGTTTTCAAGAGTTTTGGAGTGTGCCGAGGCTCAGAAGATGTGCTTGAACTTTCATGCGAATATGGCGACGTCACAGCCACAAAGTTGGTCCAAAACTCCCAATTCTCACTGTGAGCCATCGTCACAGTCTTACGTCTTATATTCCCAGATTTGAAGTTGATCAGATTAAAGGGCTAGGAAATGGACATGTAAATGTAGAAACTTTGCATTGACCTAAGCCAATAGGTGGCGCTATACTTTTTCGAAAATCACTGCATGGCATTACTTAAAGGCCTACACAAGCATCATGAATATACATTTCTAGCCAGAAATATCAATGTTCCTTGGAGTTATACCATTTTACATTTTGGAAAAAAATCTTCCAAAATTGTCCAAACTGCACGCAAGCTCACGCCCAGGTAGTTTTATGAAAACTCTTGATTTTAATAACTTTTGACCCCAAGGGTGTCAGGAACCAGTTGCCAGATTTTGAAATGGATCGGATTTAAACTCTCGGAGGAGTTCGTTCATTTGTAAATGCAAAAATTGAAGGAAATGGCCAAAAATACACAGAATCACCACAGCGCCCCCTAATGTTCAAATATTCTGAGAAAATTTGGGGATGTTCTAGGACTCATTGTGAACATGTCCTCAAAATTTGGTGAAAATGACGGTTAGAAAAAAAAAAAGTTATAGGCCTTTGAATTTTCAGGACACAAACCTATAAACTTCATTGGTCCATAACTTTATTGAAAAATGAGATATCAACATTCTTTCAATAACTTTTGATCGCATCGAGCCAACGATCATTTTGCCGAAGATTTCGTAAGAATCGGACCAAGCGTCTGGGAGGAGTTCGCAAAAACGTGTTTTTCACAAAATTCAAAATGGCGGCCATAAAACGGTAGGCGCATTTGCATACCATAATTTTTTTTGTGTACAGCACATCCAAGAGAACCTGTGTGAAAAGGTTCCAAGTCGATCGGTAAAAGTAAAAAAAAAAATTAACATTGCGGCCACTTTGGGGGGCGCTAGAGAGTTCTTTTTTCTCTCCTCTAATTGCGGGACCCGAATCATACGTCAATTTTGCGCACTTCTGATGCGCGTGCAAAAATTCAAGAGTTTTTGAACATGATAAAGTCCCCAAAAGTGCGTTCGAAGTGGCGAAATAATAACGAAGAAAAATAATAATTCTTGCAATTTCAATAGGGCTTTCGCCCGACTTGCAGTCGGCTCAGGCCCTAATAATAATTCTTGCAATTTCAATAGGGCTTTCGCCCGACTTTCAGTCGGCTCAGGCCCTAATTAAAGCTGCAAGCAGCGATGAACGGGCCTTCGCCTCTCCTCGCACGTCGGGGTGGCAGCGGTCGGCCGGACTCACGGGTCAAAAAGAGACTAAAGAGACTAAATAAATCACTCTTGGAGCTGGCATTCAAACCTGAGTCTTTGGTCTCATGAACAGAATCCACCAAGACAAGGCTATTGCCGAGCTGCAAAAAGTTGACAAGTCACATCAGGAGTCTTAATAAATAGGTTGAGGCGATGTACAAAGTGCAAAACCGAAATAGAGGTGAAAAAAAAAGATCTTCCGCACCTGGAATCGAACCCGCATCTCCAGCGCCGGGGGCCAAGTGCTCTACAGATGTGCTATCTGCTCTGATACAATGTAGTAATTCGAAACGTCCCTCAAATAGGATTGGTGACTCTCTTGCAAAATTACAGGGAATGTTCACACTAAAAAAATTATAGCTGACTTCCTGTTTGTTTTAGAGCATAGTCGTCAGAGACTTTTGCTTCAGTGAGCAGAGCAGAGACAGTTTATGGAGATCGCAGAGTAAACGTGTTTGCATCTCCACCAGTATGTGGCAGAATACGAGTATTTAAACCATAGATGTAATTATATTAAAGTGTCTGTTAGCTGCCCCGCTACCACAAGCGCCCCACGTCAGCTGTTCGCATTAACTCAGCATGTACCGAACCATATTCTCATGTAAAAAAACTAAACATGACAAATTAAATCACTGCTCCTGCATACTGAACAAATATTACATCCTGGATTCATTAAATACATTTTAAGTCACATCAGGAGTCTTATTAAATAAGTTGTGGCGATGTACAAAGTGCAAAACCGAAATAGAGGTGAAAATAAAAAGATCTGCCGTGCTGGGAATCGAACCCACATCTCCAGCGCTGGGGGCCGAGCGCTCTGCAGATGAGCTATCTGCTCTGATACAATTTAGTGGTTTGAAACGTCCTTCAAATAGGATTGGTGACTCTCTTGCAATACTACAGGGAATATTCACACTAATATGGTTATAACTGACTTCCTGTTTGTTTTAGAGCATAGTCGTCAGAGACTTTATTTGAAGTCTCCCTTTAATACAATTGTTAAAAAAATCACCACAATTGTAGGTCAAACATGGTGCCGGCGCTGCTTCGTCGAAAACTTCCAGGGGGCGCAATGGAGGGAATTTTTAACTTTTGATCCAAAACTCTACATCGGGTCTGTAAAGGTCATCACCTAGGACACTCAGTGAGCTTTCAAAGAGTTTTGGAGTTTGCCAAGGCTCAGAAGATGTGCTCGAACTTTCATGCGAGGATGGTGTCATCACGGCAACAAAGTTTGTCCAAAACTCACAATATTCACAGTGACATACCATCTCAGTCTTAAGGCTTATATTCCCAGATTTGAAGTGGATCAGATTAAAGGGCTATGAAATGGACATCTGAGTGTAGAAATTTCGCATTGACCTAGGCCAATAGGTGGCGCTATACTTTTTCGAAAATCTTTTCATGGCAATACTTATAGGCCTACACAAGCATCATGAATTAAAATTTCTAGCCAGAAATATCAATGTTCCTTGGAGTTATACCATTTTACATTTTTGAGAAAAATCGTCAAAAATCGTCCAAACTGCACGCAAGCTCACGGCCAGGTAGTTTTATGAAAACTCTTGATTTTAATAACTTTTGACCCCAAGGGGGTCAGGATCAACTTGCCCGATTTTGAAATCGATCGGATTTAAACTCTCGGAGGAGTTCGTTCGTTTGTAAAACCAAAATACGGTGGAAATTGCGAAAAAAAGGCCAAAATACAGTAAATCACCATAGCGCCCCCTAATGTTCGATTTTTTTTTAATTCTCAGGGGAAGTTCTAGGACCCAATGTGAACATGTCCTAAAGATTTGGTGGCGACAGGCCTTTTACTTTTTAAGTTATTGGTCTTTCCTTTTTAGGCCACACCCCCGACAACTTGATTGGTCCATCAATTAAAAACTAAATGAGATATCAACAAGCTTTTGATAACTTTTGATGGCATTGAGCCAATGATCATTTTGGTGAAGATTTCGTCAAAATCGGACCAAGCGTCTGGGAGGAGTTCGCAAAAACGTGTTTTTCACAAAATTCAAAATGGCGGCCATAAAACGGTAGGCGCATTTGCATACCATGATTGACTTTTTTGTAGAGCACATCCAAGAGCACCTGTGTGCAAAATTTCAAGTCAATCCGTAAAAGTGGACAAAAATGTCCCCAGAGGCAGCACTTTAGGGGGCGCTAGAGAGCACTTTTTTTCATCGCCAAATTGCGCGACCCCAAGAATATATAAATTTTTCGCACTTCTGAAGCGCACGCAAAAATTCAAGAGTTTTTGAACATGGCAAAGGCCCCAAAAGTGCGATTGAAGTGGTGAAATAATAAGAATAATAATAAGAAGAATTCTTGCAATTTCAATAGGGCTTTCGCCCGACTTTCAGTCGGCTCAGGCCCTAATAATAATTAAAGCTGCAAGCAGCGATGAACGGGCCTTCGCCTATTCTCGCACGTCGGGGTGGGGCGGCGGTCGGCCGGGCTCGCGGGTCAAAAAAGACTAAAGAGACTAAACAAATCACTCTCGGGGCTTCCATTCAAACCTGAATCTGCGGCCTCGCGAACGGAATCCACCGACGCCGGGCTGTTGCCCCGCTGCAAAAGACCTGCGGAGTAATTGTTACGGGTCTCGGGCACGATGACCACAATAAGTATCACAGCAACACTTGTCTCGTTCTCCAGTTTGCGTCTGTATAATTGATTCAACACATATACACATCCAGTGCATTTTTCTTGTCCTGTATATCTTAGATATCATAGATGCAGTCTCAATCAAGGTTAATTCCCAGAAATATCCACCTGTAATTACCTTAGCTGTTATTTCTGCCTACTATAGTTCCTATTGACCAACTACATAAGGGATATTTCCACACCATGTTGACTATGATAAACGTATACAACTCTTATTCACATATGGACGTTGCACTTTAGAATGTGTATTGATTAACTCGGCATGTACCAAACCATATTGACAAGTAAAAAAAACAAAATATGACTAAACATGACTGAATAAATCACCGCCCAAAACATGTTAAAGATAAGTGGCATTATAAGTACAATTTAAGTGCTACCATTTGTTAGTGCTACGGTTTGCTAGTGTTTTAGTCAAGGTAGAGTCTAAAAAGGTGTGTCTTGAGTTTTCGACGGAAGATGTAGAGGCTCTCTGCGGTCCTGATGTCATCAGAGAGCTCATTCCACCATCTGGGAGCAGGACAGCAAAGAGTCGCCATCTCGTCGAGTGCTTTTCTCTCAGTGAGGGAGGAACAAGCAGCTTGCCAGATGCAGATCGGAGTGCGTGGGTTGGGATGCAGGGTTTCACCATGTCCCGGATGTAGACTGCTCCCGATCCATTCACAGCGTGGTCCGTCAGTACCAATGCTTTGAACTGCATGCGGGCAGCCACTCGTATCCAAAGAAGAGAGCGGAGAAGTGGTGTGGGAGTATTTTGGAAGGTTGAAGACCAGTCGAGCTGCTGCATTCTGGATGAGCTGCAGTGGTCGAATGGCGGCAGCAGGGAGACCTGCCAGCAGAGAGTTACAGTAGTATTTGGTGTATTATCAGAATACGATTAGGGCTGTCAACAGATTATAGACAATTAACTAGTTAATCACACATTTTGAAAAACATTTATCTTGATTACAATATTTTTTTCTCTTATATTAACTGTTTACAGTTTAGTAATTTGTTGTTTCAACTCCATAATGAGCTTGACGTGTGTATATTATTTCATTGGAATGAGGGGCATATGAATCATATCATTTAATGTTAGATTCATGCTCATTGTGAAGGAAATGAATATATAACATATTGAAAAGCATTGAAGACGCACATTACATTACGTGTCATTTAGCTGACGCTTTTAAACAACAAAGTAGTTAGTTAGCTGCTGCGAGCACGGTTCTACTCAGTGTGTAAATAAAGTGATTCAATCGGGCCAAGTTATTTAGGGCACACGGAAACGTAAACAAAGTGGCGTTAATAGCGTGAAGAGGTGTCTTTTGACGCTGTAAAGCTACCGTAGTTAGCTTAGCTAAAAGACGTATGCTGGGTGAGACTGGAGAACGCACAAGGAAAACGTAATCACTCACCGTCAAAGGCGTTTCCACTTCGTTGAGTACATGTGGACGTAAGCACCGGTGTGTAGTTAGCAAGCTGGCTGACTGGCTGCTCCATCCGGCAGCCGCTAGCTCCACTCGCTATCCCAGTTAGCTGTCCGTGCCGTCGAGCAGATATAACAAGCCCTTAAACAAAACGTACCTCACTGGCTGCACACATCCAAGAGGGAATGAGAACACTTTGCTTACATCCACATAGTAGTAATAGTTCCTGAAGTATAGGTGTGTAGTTAGCAGTTTAAAATACGGAGCGGTGATACTTTGCCTGTTCAACACAAAACCGGAACATGCGCAGACTACGTGCGCGGCTGTGCGCACGTAGTCTGCGCATGTCCGTCAACCAAGAATAGGGAATTCTGGGTGATGAAGTTCTTTAACTTAAAATTTCCCCGTAACATCTATTTACATCACCAAACGTGTTTGCATCTCCACCCGTATGTTGCAGAATACGTGTATTTAAATCCAGATGTAAATATATTGAACTGTCCGTGTTATTTGTCTAGGTTAGATATGTCAAACCCGCGACACGCTGCCAAACGGCTGCGCCGTGAGCCAGCTGTCCTGCATCAGCCTTACCTTCTTCTGTCAGCTGTATGCGCGGCCACGGAGCAGTTTCTGGCCTTAAACTGAAACGAGTTTGACATACCTGCTCTTAAGTGTACAAAGTCCATAACCTCAGCAAGGAGAGTAAACTGAATCATTTTGTCCGTTAGATCAGCCGGACACACGTTTAAAAAAAGAAGAAAAAAAAATAATTTCGCCGGGAGTCGATCCCACGACCATAGCGTCGGGGGGCCAACACCTTACTCACTGAGCTATTCTTCCAGATGGATTTTAGAATTCGAAAAGTCATTGAAATAGGATTGGTCACTCTCCGCCAAAAATACAGGTAATATTCACACTATAAAAATTATAACTGCCTTCCTGTTTGTTTTAGAGAAAATTCCTCAGAGACTTTTTTAAGTCTCCCTTTAATACATTTGGTAAAAAATCAGCGGACTTGTCAGTCAAACAGGGTGCGGGCGGGGCGTCGTCAAAATCTTCCAGGGGGCGCAATGGAGGCAATTTTTCACTTTTGATCCAAAACTGCACATCAGGTCTGTAAAGGTCATCACGTAGGATACTCACAGAGGTTTTCAAGAGTTTTGGAGTGTGCCGAGGCTCAGAAGATGTGCTTGAACTTTCATGCGAATATGGCGACGTCACAGCCACAAAGTTGGTCCAAAACTCCCAATTCTCACTGTGAGCCATCGTCACAGTCTTACGTCTTATATTCCCAGATTTGAAGTTGATGGGATTAAAGGGCTAGGAAATGGACATGTAAATGTAGAAACTTTGCATTGACCTAAGCCAATAGGTGGCGCTATACTTTTTCGAAAATCACTGCATGGCATTACTTAAAGGCCTACACAAGCATCATGAATATACATTTATAGCCAGAAATATCAATGTTCCTTGGAGTTATACCATTTTACATTTTGGAAAAAAATCTTCCAAAATTGTCCAAACTGCACGCAAGCTCACGCCCAGGTAGTTTTATGAAAACTCTTGATTTTAATAACTTTTGACCCCAAGGGTGTCAGGAACCAGTTGCCAGATTTTTAAATGGATCGGATTTAAACTCTCGGAGGAGTTCGTTCGTTTGTAAATGCAAAAATTGAAGGAAATGGCCAAAAATACACAGAATCACTACAGCGCCCCCTAATGTTCAAATATTCTGGGAAAATTTGGGGATGTTCTAGGACTCATTGTGAACATGTCCTCAAAATTTGGTGAAAATGGGGGTTGGAAAAAAAAAAGTTATAGGACTTTGAACTTTCAGGACACAAACCTACAAACTTCATTGGTCCATAACTTTATTGAAAAATGAGATATCAACATTCTTTCAATAACTTTTGATCGCATCGAGCCAACGATCATTTTGCCGAAGATTTCGTAAGAATCGGATCAAGCGTCTGGGAGGAGTTCGCAAAAACGTGTTTTTCACAAAATTCAAAATGGCGGCCATAAAACGGTAGGCGCATTTGCATACCATAATTTTTTTTGTGTACAGCACATCCAAGAGCACCTGTGTGAAAAGGTTCCAGGTCGATCGGTAAAAGTAAAAAAATCAATTAACATTGCGGCCACTTTGGGGGGCGCTAGAGAGTTCTTTTTTTTCTCCTCTAATTGCGGGACCCCAATCATACATCAATTTTGCGCACTTCTGATGCGCGTGCAAAAATTCAAGAGTTTTTGAACATGATGAAGTCCCCAAAAGTGCGTTCGAAGTGGCGAAATAATAATAATAATAATTCTTGCAATTTCAATAGGGCTTTCGCCCGACTTTCAGTCGGCTCAGGCCCTAATAATTCTTGCAATTTCAATAGGGCTTTCGCCCGACTTTCAGTCGGCTCAGGCCCTAATTAAAGTCCACATATTGACTCCTTGTGATGAGACTTCTGTCTCCATCCAAAAGACAAAAATAGTAGTTACTTTTTTATAGTTTTTTTCTCATCAAACTATTCTGATTAATGATGCTCTCTATTATTTTCTGTTTTACAATAGTGAAGACACCATATATCAGTACATCATTATTTTTAACTACTGGCAAACATACAAAAAATTAAAGCTGCAAGCAGCGATGAACGGGCCTTCGCCTATTCTCGCACGTTGGGGTGGGGCGGCGGTCGGCCGGGCTCGCGGGTCAAAAAAGACTAAAGAGACTAAACAAATCACTCTCGGGGCTGCCATTCAAACCTGAATCTGCGGCCTCGCGAACGGAATCCACCGACGCCGGGCTGTTGCCCCGCTGCAAAAGACCTGCGGAGTAATTGTTACGGGTCTCGGGCACGATGACCACAATAAGTATCACAGCAACACTTGTCTCGTTCTCCAGTTTGCGTCTGTATAATTGATTCAACACATATACACATCCAGTGCATTTTTCTTGTCCTGTATATCTTAGATATCATAAATGCAGTCTCATTTAAGGTTAATTCCCAGAAATATCCACCTGTAATTACCTTAGCTGTTATTACGGCCTACTATAGTTCCCATTGACCAACTACATAAGGGATATTTCCACACCATGTTGACTATGATAAACGTATACAACTCTTATTCACATATGGACATTGCACTTTAGAATGTATATTCATTAACTCAGCATGTACCAAACCATATTGTCATGTAAAAAAACCAAAACATGACCAAACATGACTAAATAAATCACTGCCCTGGCATACTGAACAAATATTGCATTCTGGATTCATTTTAAGTCACATGAGGAGTCTTGTGCATGCCAAGAATCAAACCCTGGTTTACTGCGCCAGGGGCCAACGCTCTGCAGATGACCTATATGGTCCAATACAATTTCACAATCGAAACGTCACTCAAATAGGATTGGTGCCTCTCTTGCAAAAATACAGCGAATTTTAATACTTAAATGACAGCTAAAGGAGAAAATAAAACGCAGTAGGTCACATAAGTTCTGTCGGATGTTCAAGTTGCCCAGAAGGATGAGCGGAGAGCTGTCATCTGGAAGTTGTAACTTTTCCATTCATTGTAGAAGTAAATAACTTCTTCTCTGGAAGGATAATTTTCCGCTGTGGTCCAGTCAACTTTGCCATGATTGTGACGCCAACCTGTGCCGTGTGCTGGAAGAAAAAAAGAAGGCCAAATTATTACATCGATATGTAATGGAATGCTGTTGTAAGAACACAGGAAGAAGGCTTTTACATTACATGTCATTTAGCTGACGCTTTTATCCAAAGCGACGTACAATAAGTGCATTTCCACATAGAGATACAAACTCAGAAGAACAAGTAACAAGAAAGTACATTTTTCATTAACTAAGCAGTTTCAAAACATGTTAAAGATAAGTGGCATTATAAGTACAATTTAAGTGCTACCATTTGTTAGTGCTACGGTTTGCTAGTGTTTTAGTCAAGGTAGAGTCTAAAAAGGTGTGTCTTGAGTTTTCGACGGAAGATGGAGAGGCTCTCTGCAGTCCTGATGTCATCAGAGAGCTCGTTCCACCATCTGGGAGCCAGGACAGCAAAGAGTCGCGATCTCGTCGAGTGCTTTTCTCTCAGTGAGGGAGGAACAAGCAGCGTGGCAGATGCAGATCGGAGTGTGTGGGTTGGGATGTAGGGTTTAACCATGTCCCGGATGTAGACTGGTCCCGATCCATTCACAGCGTGGTACGTCAGTACCAATGCTTTGAACTGGATGCGGGGAGCCACTGGTAACCAATGAAGAGAACGGAGAAGCGGTGTGGTGTGGGAGTATTTCAGAAGGTTGAAGACCAGTCGAGCTGCTGCATTCTGGATGAGCTGCAGTGGTCGTATGGCGGTAGCAGGGAGACCCGCCAGCAGAGAGTTACAGTAGTCGAGGCGAGAGATGACAAGAGCCTGAATCTGTACCTGCGCCGCCATCTGAGTGAGAAGGGGTCGTATTCTCCTGATGTTAACGGTGTTCGCCAAAGTTAACAGTCAGGTCCTGAGTGGGCGAGTTTTTTCCAGGGAAGAGAAGTAGTTCAGTCTTGTCGGGGTTGATCTTCAGGTGATGGGCGGACATCCACTGGGAGATGTCAGTCAGACATGCAGAGATCCGTGCCGCCACCTGAGTGTCCGAGTCGGGGAAGGAGAGAATTAGTTGGGTGTCTGTGTTTTACAATTATGCAGACAGAACAAAATATACATAAAGAAATGCTTTCCCACCTCGCTGGAGTTGAAAGCCACGTGTCCCATGTGCCATTCCCATTGATGGTGGCATGACTTTGCACGTGGCATCTGAAAGTATTTGAGCACCAACATGTATTATCAGAATACGATTAGGGCTGTCAACAGATTATAGACAATTAACTAGTTAATCACACATTTTGTAAAACATTTATCTTGATAACAATATTTTTTTCTCTTATATTAACTGTTTACAGTTTAGTAATTTGTTGTTTCAACTCCATAATGAGCTTGACGTGTGTATATTATTTCATTGGAATGAGGGGCATATTAATCATATCATTTAATGTTAGATTCATGCTCATTGTGAAGGAAATAAATATATAACATTGAAAAGCATTGAAGACGCACATTACATTACGTGTCATTTAGCTGACGCTTTTAAACAACAAAGTAGTTAGTTAGCTGCTGCGAGTAGTAGTGTGTAAATAAAGTGATTCAATCGGGCCAAGTTATTTAGGGCACACGGAAACGTAAACAAAGTGGCGCTAATAGCGTGAAGAGGGGTCTTTTATTCCCGTGAAGCTACCGTGGTTAGCTTTACAGGAACAAAATACGTATGCTAGTTGATGTTCTTCAAGCATAGCATAGGCTGCCCTGGGCTGTGCTAAATAGTGCACAGCAGCCACAGCCGGCAGTAAACTCAAATTAGTGTGACAAATCTGCTCTAAAGTGTAGTTATTTAAGTCAATAACCTCAGCAAATAGAGTAATCTGAACCACTTTGTTCGTTAGATCAGCCGGAGACGCGGAAAAAAAGAGATGTTTGTGACGGGACGTCCCTTAAGCAGCTGTTAGCATGTTTACAGTATCCCCGCTATTTAAGTGGGTAAGACTGAAGAACGCACAAGGAAAAAGTCATCACTCACCTACCAAAGCGTTTCCACTTGGTTTAGTCCGTTTGGATTTAAGCATAGGTGTGTAGCTAGCAGTTTAAAATATAAAATACGGACTTGATACGAGCTGCAGCTGTTCAACGCCGGGGCTTCAATGGCGACCTCTCGCGATAACAGCATTAACTCACGCGACACTACGAGCCGCCCTCTACTCTGCGCATGTCCGTCAACAAAGACTGCTGGGTAATTGAGTTCTTTAACGTAACAGTTCCCCGTAACATCTAGTAAAATCCCAAAACGTGTTTGCATCTCCACCCGTATGTGGCAGAATACGTGTATTTAAATTCAGATGTAAATATATTGAACTGTCCGTGTTATTTTTCTAGGTTAGATGTGTCAAACTCGCGACACGCTGGCGAACGGCTGCACCGTCCAGACCGTACCGGGCTGCAACGCCAGCTCCTCCCTCCAGCTCCACACATACGGCAGCTGTGCCCAGCAGCCGTATGTGGCTGAAACGAGTGTGACACAGCTGCTCTAACGTGTACAGTTATTTAATAACCTCAGCAAGGAGAGTAAACTGAATCATTTTGTCCGTTAGATCAGCCGGACACACGTTTAAAAAAAGAAGAAAAAAAAAAAAAGTATGATTTCGTCGGGAGTCGATCTCACGACCATTGCATCGGGGGGCCAACACCTTACTCACTGAGCTATTCTTCCAGATGGATGTGAGAATTCGAAAAGTCACTGAAATAGGATTGGTCACTCTCCGCCAAAAATTGAGGTAATATTCACACTAAAAAAATTATAACTGCCTTCCTGTTTGTTTTAGAGAAAATTCCTCAGAGACTTTTTTAAGTCTCCCTTTAATACATTTGGTAAAAAATCAGCGGACTTGTCGGTCAAACAGGGTGCGGGCGGGGCTTCGTCAAAATCTTCCAGGGGGCGCAATGGAGGCAATTTTTCACTTTTGATCCAAAACTGCACATCAGGTCTGTAAAGGTCATCACGTAGGATACTCACAGAGGTTTTCAAGAGTTTTGGAGTGTGCCGAGGCTCAGAAGATGTGCTTGAACTTTCATGCGAATATGGCGACGTCACAGCCACAAAGTTGGTCCAAAACTCCCAATTCTCACTGTGAGCCATCGTCACAGTCTTACGTCTTATATTCCCAGATTTGAAGTTGATCAGATTAAAGGGCTGGGAAATGGACATGTAAATGTACAAACTTTGCATTGACCTAAGCCAATAGGTGGCGCTATACTTTTTCGAAAATCACTGCATGGCATTACTTAAAGGCCTACACAAGCATCATGAATATACATTTATAGCCAGAAATATCAATGTTCCTTGGAGTTATACCATTTTACATTTTGGAAAAAAATCTTCCAAAATTGTCCAAACTGCACGCAAGCTCACGCCCAGGTAGTTTTATGAAAACTCTTGATTTTAATAACTTTTGACCCCAAGGGTGTCAGGAACCAGTTGCCAGATTTTGAAATGGATCGGATTTAAACTCTCGGAGGAGTTCGTTCGTTTGTAAATGCAAAAATTGAAGGAAATGGCCAAAAATACACAGAATCACCACAGCGCCCCCTAATGTTCAAATATTCAGGGAAAATTTGGGGATGTTCTAGGACTCATTGTGAACATGTCCTCAAAATTTGGTGAAAATGACGGTTAGAAAAAAAAAAAGTTATAGGCCTTTGAACTTTCAGGACACATACCTACAAACTTCATTGGTCCATAACTTTATTGAAAAATGAGATATCAACATTCTTTCAATAACTTTTGATCGCATCGAGCCAACGATCATTTTGCCGAAGATTTCGTAAGAATCGGACCAAGCGTCTGGGAGGAGTTCGCAAAAACGTGTTTTTCACAAAATTCAAAATGGCGGCCATAAAACGGTAGGCGCATTTGCATACCATAATTTTTTTTGTGTACAGCACATCCAAGAGAACCTGTGTGAAAAGGTTCCAAGTCGATCGGTAAAAGTAAAAAAAAAAATTAACATTGCGGCCACTTTGGGGGGCGCTAGAGAGTTCTATTTTCTCTCCTCTAATTGCGGGACCCGAATCATACGTCAATTTTGCGCACTTCTGATGCGCGTGCAAAAATTCAAGAGTTTTTGAACATGATAAAGTCCCCAAAAGTGCGTTCGAAGTGGCGAAATAATAACGAAGAAAAATAATAATTCTTGCAATTTCAATAGGGCTTTCGCCCGACTTGCAGTCGGCTCAGGCCCTAATTAAAGCTGCAAGCAGCGATGAACGGGCCTTCGCCTATTCTCGCACGTCGGGGTGGGGCGGCGGTCGGCCGGGCTCGCGGGTCAAAAAAGACTAAAGAGACTAAACAAATCATTCTCGGGGCTGCCATTCAAACCCGAATCTGCGGCCTCGCGAACGGAATCCACCGACGCCGGGCTGTTGCCCCGCTGCAAAAGACCTGCAGAGTAATCATTACGGGTCTCGGGCACGATGACCACGATAACAAAAAGATGCATTCCTGTAAAATAAAGGTAGAGTCTGAAGCGCAAGAATCACAGCAAACGCTCGTCTCGTTCTCCAGTTTGCGTCCGTATAATTGATTCAACACACGTACAGTTTACATCCAGTGCATTTTTCTTGTCCTGTATATCTTATAGACGCAGTCTCAATCAAGGTTAATTCACACCTTGGTTTAGTCGAGGTAGAAGGACGACAGCTAACCCCACCTCTTTTGCTCCATCAAGATATGTTAACTTTTTAACCAAACCCGCTGGATGACGAAGTGGCTGTCTTCCTGAAGAGAGCTTTGCTGAATGAAATAATTAATAATACATTGACTAAGATACACTCTTCCTCCAGGGCTTAATATATCGGTAAGTTCAGTTTGAATCAGTTAAGCCATGTAGAAACTTTGCATTGACCCAAGTCATTAAAATTAAAAAAGTTCCAAGCCATCCAGGCCTATATGTCGTCAAGACAATTGAGTAGTTGTCCAACAGAGTTATCCTTTTTTGTTTTAAGATAAAAACCATAGCTGTTATTACTGCCTAATATAGTTCCAATTGACCAACTACATGAGACATTTCCACACCATATTGACCGTGCAATCTCTTCTTCAAACTCCGTTTGAAAGAAGACCACTGGCTGAAAAACAAAAAATAAAAGAAATGGGACCGGACCAGCCACAAATTAACATCAGACAGTAGGTGAAAGACAAGGAAGCGTCGTACACTAGAGGCTTTTCGCGGACATGGTACACTAGGAAGCCGTGGCTAACCGGCTGTGGAGTAACTAACTCGCTGTTTTGCTTCCCTTGTTTGCTTTTTAAAACCGCAGCGACCGATCGAGTCTGGTGTGAAAACGGTGTTCAGGACATGAAACATTTCATCTCATCTGCTACTCCAAGCACTCACCATCTCATCTGCTCCTCCAAGCACTCAGCATCTCCTCTGCTCCTCCAGGCACTCAGCATCTCCTCTGCTCCTCCAGAGATGCTGTTGTGTCCCTGGAGGAGCAGAGGAGATGCTGTTGTGTCCCTGGAGGTGCAGAGGAGATGCTGTTGTGTCCCTGGAGGAGCAGAGGAGATGCTGTTGTGTCTCTGGAGGAGTTTTATGTTTTTTTTGTGTGTCTGTCTTAGAGGTGGTTTGCTGTACGATTTATGTGAACACTGGAGACAATGTAAATAATTTTTATTGACTTGCTCACCATTACAATTGGTAATGCACAGTCTTCTTCATCTAGTGGTTACTCCATGTAATAACAGCGACTATTTGCCTCTTTGTGTATATTGAATATTGACGCAAATTACAGCAATTATAAGTTCACCTTGTATGACTTGGTTTCCTAATATGATGTGTATGACTTGGTATGACCTTGTCTTTGAAAGAACAATATTTGAAATCTACAAGGACATTCTAAATTCATAATAATTACATTAGATGCTATTTGTTTTTAAGTCGTTACTTTGGTGTTAATGTAATAAATAAACGGCAGAAATCTCCCTCAGCCCCCCCTACTTTTTCCATCACCAGCCGCCACTGCTTAACAGTAACCCGTAATATCACAAAACGTGTTTGCATCTCCACCCGTATGTTGCTTCCCAACGGAGCCACCAGCTCACTGTGATTACGCAATACAAAATGGCGGAGAGTGCGATCTTTGGGGACTATATTTTGCAGCATTGTTCAATAAACACAATTGAAGTCACATCAGGAGTCTAATTAATTAAGAAAGGGCGATGTACAAAGTGCAAAACATGAATAGCGGTTACTTTGAACAGAAATACATTACGTTAGAGCTGGCAAACGCCAGGTCACTCACGTCTCCCCCTCCAGCTCCACACATACGGCAGCTGTGCCCAGCAGCCGTATGTGGCTGAAACGAGTGTGACACAGCTGCTCTAAGTGTACAGTTATTTAAAAACCTCAGCAAGGAGAGTTACCTGAATCATTTTGTCCGTTAGATCAGCCGGACACGCGTTTAAAAAAAGAAGAAAAAAAATGATTTCGTCGGGAGTTGATCCCACGACCATAGAATCGGGGGACCATCACCTTACTCACTGAGCTATTCTTCCAGATGGATTTGAGAATTCGAAAAGTCACTGAAATAGGATTGGTCACTCTCCGCCAAAAATACAGGTAATATTTACATTAAAAAAATTAAAACTGCCTTCCTGTTTGTTTTAGAGAAAATTCCTCAGAGACTTTTTTAAGTCTCCCTTTAATACATTTGGTAAAAAATCAGCGGACTTGTCGGTCAAAGAGGGTGCGGGCGAGCCTTCGTCAAAATCTTCCAGGGGGCGCAATGGAGGCAATTTTTCACTTTTGATCCAAAACTGCACATCAGGTCTGTAAAGGTCATCACGTAGAATACTCACAGAGGTTTTCAAGAGTTTTGGAGTGTGCCGAGGCTCAGAAGATGTGCTTGAACTTTCATGCGGAGATAGCGTCGTCACAGCCACAAAGTTGGTCCAAAACTCCCAATTCTCACTGTGAGCCATCGTCACAGTCTTACGTCTTATATTCCCAGATTTGAAGTTGATCAGATTAAAGGGCTAGGAAATGGACATGTAAATGTAGAAACTTTGCATTGACCTAAGCCAATAGGTGGCGCTATACTTTTTCGAAAATCACTGCATGGCATTACTTAAAGGCCTACACAAGCATCATGAATATACATTTATAGCCAGAAATATCAATGTTCCTTGGAGTTATACCATTTTACATTTTGGAAAAAAATCTTCCAAAATTGTCCAAACTGCACGCAAGCTCACGCCCAGGTAGTTTTATGAAAACTCTTGATTTTAATAACTTTTGACCCCAAGGGTGTCAGGAACCAGTTGCCAAATTTTGAAATGGATCGGATTTAAACTCTCGGAGGAGTTCGTTCGTTTGTAAATGCAAAAATTGAAGGAAATTGCCAAAAATACACAGAATCACCACAGCGCCCCCTAATGTTCAAATATTCTGGGAAAATTTGGGGATGTTCTAGGACTCATTGTGAACATGTCCTCAAAATTTGGTGAAAATGACGGTTAGAAAAAAAAAAAAGTTATAGGCCTTTGAATTTTCAGGACACAAACCTATAAACTTCATTGGTCCATAACTTTATTGAAAAATGAGATATCAACATTCTTTCAATAACTTTTGATCGCATCGAGCCAACGATCATTTTGCCGAAGATTTCGTAAGAATCGGACCAAGCGTCTGGGAGGAGTTCGCGAAAACGTGTTTTTCACAAAATTCAAAATGGCGGCCATAAAACGGTAGGCGCATTTGCATACCATAATTTTTTTTGTGTACAGCACATCCAAGAGAACCTGTGTGAAAAGGTTCCAAGTCGATCGGTAAAAGTAAAAAAAATTAAAGCTGCAAGCAGCGATGAACGGGCCTTCGCCTATTCTCGCACGTCGGGGTGGGGCGGCGGTCGGCCGGGCTCGCGGGTCAAAAAAGACTAAAGAGACTAAACAAATCACTCTCGGGGCTGCCATTCAAACCTGAATCTGCGGCCTCGCGAACGGAATCCACCGACGCCGGGCTGTTGCCCCGCTGCAAAAGACCTGCGGAGTAATTGTTACGGGTCTCGGGCACGATGACCACAATAAGTATCACAGCAACACTTGTCTCGTTCTCCAGTTTGCGTCTGTATAATTGATTCAACACATATACACATCCAGTGCATTTTTCTTGTCCTGTATATCTTAGATATCATAGATGCAGTCTCAATCAAGGTTAATTCCCAGAAATATCCACCTGTAATTACCTTAGCTGTTATTTCTGCCTACTATAGTTCCTATTGACCAACTACATAAGGGATATTTCCACACCATGTTGACTATGATAAACGTATACAACTCTTATTCACATATGGACGTTGCACTTTAGAATGTGTATTGATTAACTCGGCATGTACCAAACCATATTGACAAGTAAAAAAAACAAAATATGACTAAACATGACTGAATAAATCACCGCCCAAAACATGTTAAAGATAAGTGGCATTATAAGTACAATTTAAGTGCTACCATTTGTTAGTGCTACGGTTTGCTAGTGTTTTAGTCAAGGTAGAGTCTAAAAAGGTGTGTCTTGAGTTTTCGACGGAAGATGTAGAGGCTCTCTGCGGTCCTGATGTCATCAGAGAGCTCATTCCACCATCTGGGAGCAGGACAGCAAAGAGTCGCCATCTCGTCGAGTGCTTTTCTCTCAGTGAGGGAGGAACAAGCAGCTTGCCAGATGCAGATCGGAGTGCGTGGGTTGGGATGCAGGGTTTCACCATGTCCCGGATGTAGACTGGTCCCGATCCATTCACAGCGTGGTCCGTCAGTACCAATGCTTTGAACTGCATGCGGGCAGCCACTCGTATCCAAAGAAGAGAGCGGAGAAGTGGTGTGGGAGTATTTTGGAAGGTTGAAGACCAGTCGAGCTGCTGCATTCTGGATGAGCTGCAGTGGTCGAATGGCGGCAGCAGGGAGACCTGCCAGCAGAGAGTTACAGTAGTATTTGGTGTATTATCAGAATACGATTAGGGCTGTCAACAGATTATAGACAATTAACTAGTTAATCACACATTTTGAAAAACATTTATCTTGATAACAATATTTTTTTCTCTTATATTAACTGTTTACAGTTTAGTAATTTGTTGTTTCAACTCCATAATGAGCTTGACGTGTGTATATTATTTCATTGGAATGAGGGGCATATTAATCATATCATTTAATGTTAGATTCATGCTCATTGTGAAGGAAATAAATATATAACATTGAAAAGCATTGAAGACGCACATTACATTACGTGTCATTTAGCTGACGCTTTTAAACAACAAAGTAGTTAGTTAGCTGCTGCGAGTAGTAGTGTGTAAATAAAGTGATTCAATCGGGCCAAGTTATTTAGGGCACACGGAAACGTAAACAAAGTGGCGCTAATAGCGTGAAGAGGGGTCTTTTATTCCCGTGAAGCTACCGTAGTTAGCTTTACAGGAACAAAATACGTATGCTAGTTGATGTTCTTCAAGCATAGCATAGGCTGCCCTGGGCTGTGCTAAATAGTGCACAGCAGCCACAGCCGGCAGTAAACTCAAATTAGTGTGACAAATCTGCTCTAAAGTGTAGTTATTTAAGTCAATAACCTCAGCAAATAGAGTAATCTGAACCACTTTGTTCGTTAGATCAGCCGGAGACGCGGAAAAAAAGATGTTTGTGACGGGACGTCCCTTAAGCAGCTAATAGCACCGAATTAGTGTTAGCATGTTTACAGTATCCCCGCTATTTAAGTGGGTAAGACTGAAGAACGCAGAAGGAAAAAGTCATCACTCACCTACCAAAGCGTTTCCACTTGGTTTAGTCCGTTTGGATTTAAGCATAGGTGTGTAGCTAGCAGTTTAAAATATAAAATACGGACTTGATACGAGCTGCAGCTGTTCAACGCCGGGGCTTCAATGGCGACCTCTCGCGATAACAGCATTAACTCACGCGACACTACGAGCCGCCCTCTACTCTGCGCATGTCCGTCAACAAAGACTGCTGGGTAATTGAGTTCTTTAACGTAACAGTTCCCCGTAACATCTAGTAAAATCCCAAAACGTGTTTGCATCTCCACCCGTATGTGGCAGAATACGTGTATTTAAATTCAGATGTAAATATATTGAACTGTCCGTGTTATTTTTCTAGGTTAGATGTGTCAAACTCGCGACACGCTGGCGAACGGCTGCACCGTCCAGACCGTACCGGGCTGCAACGCCAGCTCCACACATACGGCAGCTGTGCCCAGCAGCCGTATGTGGCTGAAACGAGTGTGACACAGCTGCTCTAACGTGTACAGTTATTTAATAACCTCAGCAAGGAGAGTAAACTAATTCATTTTGTCCGTTAGATCAGCCGGACACACGTTTAAAAAAAGAAGAAAAAAAAAAAAGTATGATTTCGTCGGGAGTCGATCTCACGACCATTGCATCGGGGGGCCAACACCTTACTCACTGAGCTATTCTTCCAGATGGATTTGAGAATTCGAAAACTCACTGAAATAGGATTGGTCACTCTCCGCCAAAAATACAGGTAATATTCACACTAAAAAAATTATAACTGCCTTCCTGTTTGTTTTAGAGAAAATTCCTCAGAGACTTTTTTAAGTCTCCCTTTAATACATTTGGTAAAAAATCAGCGGACTTGTCGGTCAAACAGGATGCGGGCGGGGCTTCGTCAAAATCTTCCAGGGGGCGCAATGGAGGCAATTTTTCACTTTTGATCCAAAACTGCACATCAGGTCTGTAAAGGTCATCACGTAGGATACTCACAGAGGTTTTCAAGAGTTTTGGAGTGTGACGAGGCTCAGAAGATGTGCTTGAACTTTCATGCGAATATGTCGTCGCCACAGCAACAAAGTTGGTCCAAAACTCCCAATTCTCACTGTGAGCCATCGTCACAGTCTTACGTCTTATATTCCCAGATTTGAAGTTGATCAGATTAAAGGGCTAGGAAATGGACATGTAAATGTAGAAACTTTGCATTGACCTAAGCCAATAGGTGGCGCTATACTTTTTCTAAAATCACTGCATGGCATTACTTAAAGGCCTACACAAGCATCATGAATATACATTTATAGCCAGAAATATCAATGTTCCTTGGAGTTATACCATTTTACATTTTGGAAAAAAATCTTCCAAAATTGTCCAAACTGCACGCAAGCTCACGCCCAGGTAGTTTTATGAAAACTCTTGATTTTAATAACTTTTGACCCCAAGGGTGTCAGGAACCAGTTGCCAAATTTTGAAATGGATCGGATTTAAACTCTCGGAGGAGTTCGTTCGTTTGTAAATGCAAAAATTGAAGGAAATGGCCAAAAATACACAGAATCACCACAGCGCCCCCTAATGTTCAAATATTCTGGGAAAATTTGGGGATGTTCTAGGACTCATTGTGAACATGTCCTCAAAATTTGGTGAAAATGACGGTTAGAAAAAAAAAAAGTTATAGGCCTTTGAACTTTCAGGACACAAACCTACAAACTTCATTGGTCCATAACTTTATTGAAAAATGAGATATCAACATTCTTTCAATAACTTTTGATCGCATCGAGCCAACGATCATTTTGCCGAAGATTTCGTAAGAATCGGACCAAGCGTCTGGGAGGAGTTCGCAAAAACGTGTTTTTCACAAAATTCAAAATGGCGGCCATAAAACGGTAGGCGCATTTGCATACCATAATTTTTTTTGTGTACAGCACATCCAAGAGAACCTGTGTGAAAAGGTTCCAAGTCGATCGGTAAAAGTAAAAAAAAAAATTAACATTGCGGCCACTTTGGGGGGCGCTAGAGAGTTCTTTTTTCTCTCCTCTAATTGCGGGACCCGAATCATACGTCAATTTTGCGCACTTCTGATGCGCGTGCAAAAATTCAAGAGTTTTTGAACATGATGAAGTCCCCAAAAGTGCGTTCGAAGTGGCGAAATAATAATAATTAAAGCTGCAAGCAGCGATGAACGGGCCTTCGCCACTTCTCGCACGTTGGGGTGGGGCGGCGGTCGGCCGGGCTCGCAGTTAAAAAGAAGAAAAAAAACGATGGCTCTAACGGGAAGCGAACCCGGGTCAAAATATTGAAAGTCCTGTGAATAAGCAACGGAGCTACGTGCTGACTTGTGATTGCAAAATCGAAAAGTGACCTAAAAAAAAGGCGATTCACCCACATTGCGTCAGGGCAGAGGGATCAATATTTTGCAGCATTCTTCAATAAACACAATTTAAGTCACATCAGTAGTGTAATTAAATAACTTGGGACGATGTACAAAGTGCAAGACCTGGATAGTGGTTACTTTGAACAGAAATACATTACGTTAGAGCTGGCGTACTCTCACAGCATGAACTGACGCAAGACTACGAGCGCGTCTGTGGCTCCGCTATTTATATCAGTCAGTCAGCTGTGTCATTCTGTTCATGTGCCACGGAGCAGTTTCTGGCCCCAACCTGAAAATAGTTTAACACCCCTGCTCTAAGTGTACAGTTATTTAAAAACCTCAGCAAGGAGAGTTACCTGAATCATTTTGTCCGTTAGATCAGCCGGACACGCGTTTAAAAAAAGGAGGAACACGGACGGGAAATCAGAAGGTCGACCTGGGGCGTCGCGTGAACCGGGCCCCTACATGTGACGACCCTCGATCAGCCAGTTGTCACAGACCTTGTCGTACGGAAAGTCATTTGTTTATTGAAGATCACATTTTCATACAGTCAAGTCACACCCGTGAGTCTCTGTAAAACACGGGAGCTGTGGATTCAGTGTGTGGCTTCAGGCGATAACATGACCATGTTTGAAGTGCTCTGTAAGAAGTGGAGAGCGCGTAACGGTTAGCTGTTGGATCTTAAATGTTATTGTTTGATTCTTTAGCTTGATGCAATATTGAAACGTAGGATCACCTTGGATTAGTCGAGGTACAATGACGACAGCTAACCCCACCTCTTTTGCTCCATCAAGATGTGTAAACTTTTTAACCAAACCCGCTGGATGACGACGTGGCTGTCTTCCTGAAGTGAGCTTTGCTTAATGAATTAATGAATACATTTAGTAAGATCCGCTTCTCCCCCGGGGCATTATATATTGGTGAATTCAAATTGAATCAGTGGAGCCATGTACTTTCAGCTAAAAGTAATATTGCAGTCTTAAGGGAGAGGAGATTCCAGCAATGTTGTCAATGGATTGTCAATTCAGGTTGATAACAAATCCAGGTCTACAGATTCCAAAGCATCAAGCAAACCTATACAACACAGGACTTGTTGTGAATCAATGATCAAAACGTCACCAAAATAACTTTGATCGCCCCCATTCAGTCAAGGCAAGATTATATATATTATTTTATTATAAATGAGCTTATGAGCTTTTTCATATGTGGCATTACAAGCTCTTTACCCAGTTGCTTAATGAACAGCACCATGCATTGTTAGCACTCCTTGCAGAGAAGGGCTGCAATGAGCAAAAAAAAGATCAAGGTACACACTTGACACCGTGAGAGAGAATTAATCACAACAGGTGCTGGGGCAAGTTAGATAAAATAACAAGCAAAATTCAATTGTGGAAGCGCTAGAATAAATCACAACAGGTGCTGGGGCAAGTTAGATGAAATACCAAGCAAAATTCAATTGTGGAAGCGCTAGAATAAATCACAACAGGTGCTGGGGCAAGTTAGAGTTAGTGAGAGCTAAAGGAGAAAATAAACGCAGTAGGTCACATAAGTTCTGTCGGATGTTCAAGTTGCCCAGAAGGATGAGCGGCGAGCTGTCATCTGGAAGTTGTAACTCTTCCATTCGTTGTAGAAGTAAATAACTTCTTCTCTGGAAGGATCATTTTCCGCTGTGGTCCAGTCGACTTGGGTCTTTGCCACGATTGCCCGCGGTTAAGCCCACCCGTGCCGTGTGGTGGAAGAAAAAAAGAAGGCCAAATTATTACATCCATCGACAGTCACACGATATGGAATGCTGTTGTACGAATGCGGGAAGAAGTCTTTTACAATTATGCAGACAGAACAAAATATACATAAAGAAATGCTTTCCCACCTCGCTGGAGTTGAAAGCCACGTGTCCCATGTGCCATTCCCAGTGATGTCCTCAGACTGGTGGCATGACTTTGCACGGGCCATCTGAAAATATTTGAGCACCAACGTGTATTATCAGAATACGATTATGGCTGTCAACAGATTATAGACAATTAACTAGTTAATCACACGTTTTGAAAACATTTATCTTGATTACAATATTTTTTTCTCTTATATTAACTGTTTACAGTTTAGTAATTTGTTGTTTCAACTCCATAATGAGCTTGACGTGTGTATATTATTTCTTTGGAATGAGGGGCATATTAATCATATCATTTAATGTTAGATTCATGCTCATTGTGAAGGCAATAAATATATAACATATTGAAAAGCATTGAAGACGCACAATACATTACGTGTCATTTAGCTGCGCCCGGCTGCACGCTGCGGGGAGATTATAGACAATGAAGTTAAACAACAAAGTAGTTAAGTTAGCTGCTGCGAGCACGGTTCTACTCAAAGTGTGTAAATAAAGTGATTCAATCGGGCCAAGTTATTTAGGGCACACGGAAACGTAAACAAAGTGGCGCTGATAGAGTGAAGAGGGGTCTTTTATCCCCGTGAAGCTACCGTAGTTAGCTTAGCTAAAAGACGTATGCTGGTTGTTATTGTTCAGTGCTAAATAAAAACCCTCTTGAATGTAGAACACAACTCACGTCTGGCCTCATACCATGACAGGCACATTAATGTTGACAATTAACTTCGTTAGCCTTGTGTTCACCTTTCCTGCCGGTCCGTCTCTGACCGTAGTCGGAGTTTGCAGGGGGAGGCGTTGCTGTCTGCTCCAGGGCCAAAGTACTGTCGGCTAAGTAAACTTTGGGGTTAATTCCCTTCGTCCCGGGGTTGGTGAATAAAAGTCCGCTTTACTTTCTTTGAGGATTTATTAATCTAACACTGAGTAACAAAGTTACAGTACAGACAATTCTCCGGCCGCTACATCCACTCCGTCATCACAACAACAACACAACTTCCTCATGCGCTCTCCCCCTCCGTAGCCCGTGCGTGTAGCTCTTAAAGGGGCCGCACCATTTTCTCTAGTAACATCACCATGACGTATGTTGCAGAATACGTCTATTTAAATCCAGATGTAAATATATTGAACTGTCCGTGTTATTTGTCCAGGTTAGATGTGTCGTAACTCGCAACCAGCTGCCCGGTCCGCCAGCTGAGTGCCTCAGTCTGCTGTTTCATTCTGTTCATGTGCCACGGAGCAGCTTCTGTCCTTAAACTGAAACGATTTTCACAAACCTGCTCTTAAGTGTAGTTGTTTAAGTCAAACACATCAGCAAGGAGCGTAAACTGAATCATTTTGTTCGTTAGATCAGACGACACGCGTTTAAAAAGAGGAGGAAAAAAAAATAATTTCGTCGGGAGTCGATCCCACGACCATAGCATCGGGGGGCCAACACCTTACTCACTGAGCTATTCTTTCAGATGGATTTGAGAATTCGAAAACTCACTGAAATAGGATTGGTCACTCTCCGCCAAAAATACAGGAAATATTCACACTAAAAAAATTATAACTGCCTTCCTGTTTGTTTTAGAGAAAATTCCTCAGAGACTTTTTTAAGTCTCCCTTTAATACATTTGGTAAAAAATCAGCGGACTTGTCGGTCAAACAGGATGCGGGCGGGGCTTCGTCAAAATCTTCCAGGGGGCGCAATGGAGGCAATTGTTCACTTTTGATCCAAAACTGCACATCAGGTCTGTAAAGGTCATCACGTAGGATACTCACAGAGGTTTTCAAGAGTTTTGGAGTGTGCCGAGGCTCAGAAGATGTGCTTGAACTTTCATGCGAATATGGCGACGTCACAGCCACAAAGTTGGTCCAAAACTCCCAATTCTCACTGTGAGCCATCGTCACAGTCTTACGTCTTATATTCCCAGATTTGAAGTTGATCAGATTAAAGGGCTAGGAAATGGACATGTAAATGTAGAAACTTTGCATTGACCTAAGCCAATAGGTGGCGCTATACTTTTTCGAAAATCACTGCATGGCATTACTTAAAGGCCTACACAAGCATCATGAATATACATTTCTAGCCAGAAATATCAATGTTCCTTGGAGTTATACCATTTTACATTTTGGAAAAAAATCTTCCAAAATTGTCCAAACTGCACGCAAGCTCACGCCCAGGTAGTTTTATGAAAACTCTTGATTTTAATAACTTTTGACCCCAAGGGTGTCAGGAACCAGTTGCCAGATTTTGAAATGGATCGGATTTAAACTCTCGGAGGAGTTCGTTCATTTGTAAATGCAAAAATTGAAGGAAATGGCCAAAAATACACAGAATCACCACAGCGCCCCCTAATGTTCAAATATTCTGGGAAAATTTGGGGATGTTCTAGGACTCATTGTGAACATGTCCTCAAAATTTGGTGAAAATGACGGTTAGAAAAAAAAAAAGTTATAGGCCTTTGAATTTTCAGGACACAAACCTATAAACTTCATTGGTCCATAACTTTATTGAAAAATGAGATATCAACATTCTTTCAATAACTTTTGATCGCATCGAGCCAACGATCATTTTGCCGAAGATTTCGTAAGAATCGGACCAAGCGTCTGGGAGGAGTTCGCAAAAACGTGTTTTTCACAAAATTCAAAATGGCGGCCATAAAACGGTAGGCGCATTTGCATACCATAATTTTTTTTGTGTACAGCACATCCAAGAGAACCTGTGTGAAAAGGTTCCAAGTCGATCGGTAAAAGTAAAAAAAAAAATTAACATTGCGGCCACTTTGGGGGGCGCTAGAGAGTTCTTTTTTCTCTCCTCTAATTGCGGGACCCGAATCATACGTCAATTTTGCGCACTTCTGATGCGCGTGCAAAAATTCAAGAGTTTTTGAACATGATAAAGTCCCCAAAAGTGCGTTCGAAGTGGCGAAATAATAACGAAGAAAAATAATAATTCTTGCAATTTCAATAGGGCTTTCGCCCGACTTGCAGTCGGCTCAGGCCCTAATTAAAGCTGCAAGCAGCGATGAACGGGCCTTCGCCTATTCTCGCGCGTCGGGGTGGGGCGGCGGTCGGCCGGGCTCGCGGGTCAAAAAAGACTAAAGAGACTAAACAAATCACTCTCGGGGCTGCCATTCAAACCTGAGTCTGCGGCCTCGCGAACGGAATCCACCGACGCCGGGCTGTTGCCCCGCTGCAAAAGACCTGCGGAGTAATTGTTACGGGTCTCGGGCACGATGACCACAATAAGTATCACAGCAACACTTGTCTCGTTCTCCAGTTTGCGTCTGTATAATTGATTCAACACATATACACATCCAGTGCATTTTTCTTGTCCTGTATATCTTAGATATCATAAATGCAGTCTCATTTAAGGTTAATTCACAGAAATATCCACCTGTAATTACCTTAGCTGTTATTACGGCCTACTATAGTTCCCATTGACCAACTACATAAGGGATATTTCCACACCATGTTGACTATGATAAACATATACAACTCTTATTCACATATGGACATTGCAATTTAGAATGTATATTCATTAACTCAGCATGTACCAAACCATATTGTCATGTAAAAAAAACCAAAACATGACCAAACATGACTAAATAAATCACTGCCCTTGCATACTGAACAAATATTGCATTCTGGATTCATTTTAAGTCACATGAGGAGTCTTGTGCATGCCAAGAATCAAACCCTGGTTTACTGCGCCAGGGGCCAACGCTCTGCAGATGACCTATATGGTCCAATACAATTTCACAATCGAAACGTCACTCAAATAGGATTGGTGCCTCTCTTGCAAAAATACAGCGAATTTTAATACTTAAATGACAGCTAAAGGAGAAAATAAAACGCAGTAGGTCACATAAGTTCTGTCGGATGTTCAAGTTGCCCAGAAGGATGAGCGGCGAGCTGTCATCTGGAAGTTGTAACTCTTCCATTCGTTGTAGAAGTAAATAACTTCTTCTCTGGAAGGATAATTTTCCGCTGTGGTCCAGTCAACTTTGCCATGATTGTGACGCCAACCTGTGCCGTGTGCTGGAAGAAAAAAAGAAGGCCAAATTATTACATCGATATGTAATGGAATGCTGTTGTAAGAACACAGGAAGAAGGCTTTTACATTACATGTCATTTAGCTGACGCTTTTATCCAAAGCGACGTACAATAAGTGCATTTCCACATAGAGATACAAACTCAGAAGAACAAGTAACAAGAAAGTACATTTTTCATTAACTAAGCAGTTTCAAAACATGTTAAAGATAAGTGGCATTATAAGTACAATTTAAGTGCTACCATTTGTTAGTGCTACGGTTTGCTAGTGTTTTAGTCAAGGTAGAGTCTAAAAAGGTGTGTCTTGAGTTTTCGACGGAAGATGGAGAGGCTCTCTGCGGTCCTGATGTCATCAGAGAGCTCATTCCACCATCTGGGAGCCAGGACAGCAAAGAGTCGCGATCTCGTCGAGTGCTTTTCTCTCAGTGAGGGAGGAACAAGCAGCGTGGCAGATGCAGATCGGAGTGTGTGGGTTGGGATGTAGGGTTTAACCATGTCCCGGATGTAGACTGGTCCCGATCCATTCACAGCGTGGTACGTCAGTACCAATGCTTTGAACTGGATGCGGGGAGCCACTAGTAACCAATGAAGAGAACGGAGAAGCGGTGTGGTGTGGGAGTATTTCAGAAGGTTGAAGACCAGTCGAGCTGCTGCATTCTGGATGAGCTGCAGTGGTCGTATGGCGGTAGCAGGGAGACCCGCCAGCAGAGAGTTACAGTAGTCGAGGCGAGAGATGACAAGAGCCTGAATCTGTACCTGCGCCGCCTTCTGAGTGAGAAGGGGTCGTATTCTCCTGATGTTAACGGTGTTCGCCAAAGTTAACAGTCAGGTCCTGAGTGGGCGAGTTTTTTCCAGGGAAGAGAAGTAGTTCAGTCTTGTCGGGGTTGATCTTCAGGTGATGGGCGGACATCCACTGGGAGATGTCAGTCAGACATGCAGAGATCCGTGCCGCCACCTGAGTGTCCGAGTCGGGGAAGGAGAGAATTAGTTGGGTGTCTGTGTTTTACAATTATGCAGACAGAACAAAATATACATAAAGAAATGCTTTCCCACCTCGCTGGAGTTGAAAGCCACGTGTCCCATGTGCCATTCCCAGTGATGTCCTCAGACTGGTGGCATGACTTTGCACGGGCCATCTGAAAATATTTGAGCACCAACGTGTATTATCAGAATACGATTAGGGCTGTCAACAGATTATAGACAATTAACTAGTTAATCACACATTTTGTAAAACATTTATCTTGATAACAATATTTTTTTCTCTTATATTAACTGTTTACAGTTTAGTAATTTGTTGTTTCAACTCCATAATGAGCTTGACGTGTGTATATTATTTCATTGGAATGAGGGGCATATTAATCATATCATTTAATGTTAGATTCATGCTCATTGTGAAGGAAATAAATATATAACATTGAAAAGCATTGAAGACGCACATTACATTACGTGTCATTTAGCTGACGCTTTTAAACAACAAAGTAGTTAGTTAGCTGCTGCGAGTAGTAGTGTGTAAATAAAGTGATTCAATCGGGCCAAGTTATTTAGGGCACACGGAAACGTAAACAAAGTGGCGCTAATAGCGTGAAGAGGGGTCTTTTATTCCCGTGAAGCTACCGTAGTTAGCTTTACAGGAACAAAATACGTATGCTAGTTGATGTTCTTCAAGCATAGCATAGGCTGCCCTGGGCTGTGCTAAATAGTGCACAGCAGCCACAGCCGGCAGTAAACTCAAATTAGTGTGACAAATCTGCTCTAAAGTGTAGTTATTTAAGTCAATAACCTCAGCAAATAGAGTAATCTGAACCACTTTGTTCGTTAGATCAGCCGGAGACGCGGAAAAAAAGAGATGTTTGTGACGGGACGTCCCTTAAGCAGCTAATAGCACCGAATTAGTGTTAGCATGTTTACAGTATCCCCGCTATTTAAGTGGGTAAGACTGAAGAACGCACAAGGAAAAAGTCATCACTCACCTACCAAAGCGTTTCCACTTGGTTTAGTCCGTTTGGATTTAAGCATAGGTGTGTAGCTAGCAGTTTAAAATATAAAATACGGACTTGATACGAGCTGCAGCTGTTCAACGCCGGGGCTTCAATGGCGACCTCTCGCGATAACAGCATTAACTCACGCGACACTACGAGCCGCCCTCTACTCTGCGCATGTCCGTCAACAAAGACTGCTGGGTAATTGAGTTCTTTAACGTAACAGTTCCCCGTAACATCTAGTAAAATCCCAAAACGTGTTTGCATCTCCACCCGTATGTGGCAGAATACGTGTATTTAAATTCAGATGTAAATATATTGAACTGTCCGTGTTATTTTTCTAGGTTAGATGTGTCAAACTCGCGACACGCTGGCGAACGGCTGCACCGTCCAGACCGTACCGGGCTGCAACGCCAGCTCCACACATACGGCAGCTGTGCCCAGCAGCCGTATGTGGCTGAAACGAGTGTGACACAGCTGCTCTAACGTGTACAGTTATTTAATAACCTCAGCAAGGAGAGTAAACTGAATCATTTTGTCCGTTAGATCAGCCGGACACACGTTTAAAAAAAGAAGAAAAAAAAAAAAGTATGATTTCGTCGGGAGTCGATCTCACGACCATTGCATCGGGGGGCCAACACCTTACTCACTGAGCTATTCTTTCAGATGGATTTGAGAATTCGAAAACTCACTCAAATAGGATTGGTCACTCTCCGCCAAAAATACAGGTAATATTCACACTAAAAAAATTATAACTGCCTTCCTGTTTGTTTTAAAAAAAATTCCTCAGAGACTTTTTTAAGTCTCCCTTTAATACATTTGGTAAAAAATCAGCGGACTTGTCGGTCAAACAGGATGCGGGCGGGGCTTCGTCAAAATCTTCCAGGGGGCGCAATGGAGGCAATTTTTCAATTTTGATCCAAAACTGCACATCAGGTCTGTAAAGGTCATCACGTAGGATACTCACAGAGGTTTTCAAGAGTTTTGGAGTGTGCCGAGGCGCAGAAGATGTGCTTGAACTTTCATGCGAATATGTCATCGCCACAGCAACAAAGTTGGTCCAAAACTCCCAATTCTCACTGTGAGCCATCGTCACAGTCTTACGTCTTATATTCCCAGATTTGAAGTTGATCAGATTAAAGGGCTAGGAAATGGACATGTAAATGTAGAAACTTTGCATTGACCTAAGCCAATAGGTGGCGCTATACTTTTTCGAAAATCACTGCATGGCATTACTTAAAGGCCTACACAAGCATCATGAATATACATTTATAGCCAGAAATATCAATGTTCCTTGGAGTTATACCATTTTACATTTTGGAAAAAAATCTTCCAAAATTGTCCAAACTGCACGCAAGCTCACGCCCAGGTAGTTTTATGAAAACTCTTGATTTTAATAACTTTTGACCCCAAGGGTGTCAGGAACCAGTTGCCAAATTTTGAAATGGATCGGATTTAAACTCTCGGAGGAGTTCGTTCGTTTGTAAATGCAAAAATTGAAGGAAATTGCCAAAAATACACAGAATCACCACAGCGCCCCCTAATGTTCAAATATTCTGGGAAAATTTGGGGATGTTCTAGGACTCATTGTGAACATGTCCTCAAAATTTGGTGAAAATGACGGTTAGAAAAAAAAAAAGTTATAGGCCTTTGAATTTTCAGGACACAAACCTATAAATTTCATTGGTCCATAACTTTATTGAAAAATGAGATATCAACATTCTTTCAATAACTTTTGATCGCATCGAGCCAACGATCATTTTGCCGAAGATTTCGTAAGAATCGGACCAAGCGTCTGGGAGGAGTTCGCGAAAACGTGTTTTTCACAAAATTCAAAATGGCGGCCATAAAACGGTAGGCGCATTTGCATACCATAATTTTTTTTGTGTACAGCACATCCAAGAGAACCTGTGTGAAAAGGTTCCAAGTCGATCGGTAAAAGTAAAAAAAAAAATTAACATTGCGGCCACTTTGGGGGGCGCTAGAGAGTTCTTTTTTCTCTCCTCTAATTGCGGGACCCGAATCATACGTCAATTTTGCGCACTTCTGATGCGCGTGCAAAAATTCAAGAGTTTTTGAACATGATAAAGTCCCCAAAAGTGCGTTCGAAGTGGCGAAATAATAAGAAAAAGAAAAATTCTTGCAATTTCAATAGGGCTTTCGCCCGACTTGCAGTCGGCTCAGGCCCTAATTAAAGCTGCAAGCAGCGATGAACGGGCCTTCGCCACTTCTCGCACGTTGGGGTGGGGCGGCGGTCGGCCGGGCTCGCAGTTAAAAAGAAGAAAAAAAACGATGGCTCTAACGGGAAGCGAACCCGGGTCAAAATATTGAAAGTCCTGTAAATAAGCAACGGAGCTACGTGCTGACTTGTGATTGCAAAATCGAAAAGTGACCTAAAAAAAAGGCGATTCACCCACATTGCGTCAGGGCAGAGGGATCAATATTTTGCAGCATTCTTCAATAAACACAATTTAAGTCACATCAGTAGTGTAATTAAATAACTTGGGACGATGTACAAAGTGCAAGACCTGGATAGTGGTTACTTTGAACAGAAATACATTACGTTAGAGCTGGCGTACTCTCACAGCATGAACTGACGCAAGACTACGAGCGCGTCTGTGGCTCCGCTATTTATATCAGTCAGTCAGCTGTGTCATTCTGTTCATGTGCCACGGAGCAGTTTCTGGCCCCAACCTGAAAATAGTTTAACACCCCTGCTCTAAGTGTACAGTTATTTAAAAACCTCAGCAAGGAGAGTTACCTGAATCATTTTGTCCGTTAGATCAGCCGGACACGCGTTTAAAAAAAGGAGGAACACGGACGGGAAATCAGAAGGTCGACCTGGGGCGTCGCGTGAACCGGGCCCCTACATGTGACGACCCTCGATCAGCCAGTTGTCACAGACCTTGTCGTACGGAAAGTCATTCGTTTATTGAAGATCACATTTTCATACAGTCAAGTCACACCCGTGAGTCTCTGTAAAACACGGGAGCTGTGGATTCAGTGTGTGGCTTCAGGCGATAACATGACCATGTTTGAAGTGCTCTGTAAGAAGTGGAGAGCGCGTAACGGTTAGCTGTTGGATCTTAAATGTTATTGTTTGATTCTTTAGCTTGATGCAATATTGAAACGTAGGATCACCTTGGATTAGTCGAGGTACAATGACGACAGCTAACCCCACCTCTTTTGCTCCATCAAGATGTGTAAACTTTTTAACCAAACCCGCTAGATGACGACGTGGCTGTCTTCCTGAAGTGAGCTTTGCTTAATGAATTAATGAATACATTTAGTAAGATCCGCTTCTCCCCCGGGGCATTATATATTGGTGAATTCAAATTGAATGAGTGGAGCCATGTACTTTCAGCTAAAAGTAATATTGCAGTCTTAAGGGAGAGGAGATTCCAGCAATGTTGTCAATGGATTGTCAATTCAGGTTGATAACAAATCCAGGTCTACAGATTCCAAAGCATCAAGCAAACCTATACAACACAGGACTTGTTGTGAATCAATGATCAAAACGTCACCAAAATAACTTTGATCGCCCCCATTCAGTCAAGGCAAGATTATATATATTATTTTATTATAAATGAGCTTATGAGCTTTTTCATATGTGGCATTACAAGCTCTTTACCCAGTTGCTTAATGAACAGCACCATGCATTGTTAGCACTCCTTGCAGAGAAGGGCTGCAATGAGCAAAAAAAAGATCAAGGTACACACTTGACACCGTGAGAGAGAATTAATCACAACAGGTGCTGGGGCAAGTTAGATAAAATAACAAGCAAAATTCAATTGTGGAAGCGCTAGAATAAATCACAACAGGTGCTGGGGCAAGTTAGATGAAATACCAAGCAAAATTCAATTGTGGAAGCGCTAGAATAAATCACAACAGGTGCTGGGGCAAGTTAGAGTTAGTGAGAGCTAAAGGAGAAAATAAACGCAGTAGGTCACATAAGTTCTGTCGGATGTTCAAGTTGCCCAGAAGGATGAGCGGCGAGCTGTCATCTGGAAGTTGTAACTCTTCCATTCGTTGTAGAAGTAAATAACTTCTTCTCTGGAAGGATCATTTTCCGCTGTGGTCCAGTCGACTTGGGTCTTTGCCACGATTGCCCGCGGTTAAGCCCACCCGTGCCGTGTGGTGGAAGAAAAAAAGAAGGCCAAATTATTACATCCATCGACAGTCACACGATATGGAATGCTGTTGTACGAATGCGGGAAGAAGTCTTTTACAATTATGCAGACAGAACAAAATATACATAAAGAAATGCTTTCCCACCTCGCTGGAGTTGAAAGCCACGTGTCCCATGTGCCATTCCCAGTGATGTCCTCAGACTGGTGGCATGACTTTGCACGGGCCATCTGAAAATATTTGAGCACCAACGTGTATTATCAGAATACGATTATGGCTGTCAACAGATTATAGACAATTAACTAGTTAATCACACGTTTTGAAAACATTTATCTTGATTACAATATTTTTTTCTCTTATATTAACTGTTTACAGTTTAGTAATTTGTTGTTTCAACTCCATAATGAGCTTGACGTGTGTATATTATTTCTTTGGAATGAGGGGCATATTAATCATATCATTTAATGTTAGATTCATGCTCATTGTGAAGGCAATAAATATATAACATATTGAAAAGCATTGAAGACGCACAATACATTACGTGTCATTTAGCTGCGCCCGGCTGCACGCTGCGGGCAGATTATAGACAATGAAGTTAAACAACAAAGTAGTTAAGTTAGCTGCTGCGAGCACGGTTCTACTCAAAGTGTGTAAATAAAGTGATTCAATCGGGCCAAGTTATTTAGGGCACACGGAAACGTAAACAAAGTGGCGCTGATAGAGTGAAGAGGGGTCTTTTATCCCCGTGAAGCTACCGTAGTTAGCTTAGCTAAAAGACGTATGCTGGTCGTTATTGTTCAGTGCTAAATAAAAACCCTCTTGAATGTAGAACACAACTCACGTCTGGCCTCATACCATGACAGGCACATTAATGTTGACAATTAACTTCGTTAGCCTTGTGTTCACCTTTCCTGCCGGTCCGTCTCTGACCGTAGTCGGAGTTTGCAGGGGGAGGCGTTGCTGTCTGCTCCAGGGCCAAAGTACTGTCGGCTAAGTAAACTTTGGGGTTAATTCCCTTCGTCCCGGGGTTGGTGAATAAAAGTCCGCTTTACTTTCTTTGAGGATTTATTAATCTAACACTGAGTAACACAGTTACAGTACAGACAATTCTCCGGCCGCTACATCCACTCCGTCATCACAACAACAACACAACTTCCTCATGCGCTCTCCCCCTCCGTAGCCCGTGCGTGTAGCTCTTAAAGGGGCCGCACCATTTTCTCTAGTAACATCACCATGACGTATGTTGCAGAATACGTCTATTTAAATCCAGATGTAAATATATTATACTGTCCGTGTTATTTGTCCAGGTTAGATGTGTCGTTACTCGCCACCAGCTGCCCGGTCCGCCAGCTGAGTGCCTCAGTCTGCTGTTTGATTCTGTTCATGTGCCACGGAGCAGCTTCTGTCCTTAAACTGAAACGATTTTCACAAACCTGCTCTTAAGTGTAGTTATTTAAGTCAAACACATCAGCAAGGAGCGTAAACTGAATCATTTTGTTCGTTAGATCAGACGACACGCGTTTAAAAAGAGGAGGGAAAAAAAATGATTTCGTCGGGAGTCGATCCCACGACCATAGCATCGGGGGGCCAACACCTTACTCACTGAGCTATTCTTTCAGATGGAATTGAGAATTCGAAAACTCAATGAAATAGGATTGGTCACTCTCCGCCAAAAATACAGGTAATATTCACACTAAAAAAATTATAACTGCCTTCCTGTTTGTTATAGAGAAAATTCCTCAGAGACTTTTTTAAGTCTCCCTTTAATACATTTGGTAAAAAATCAGCGGACTTGTCGGTCAAACAGGGTGCGGGCGGGGCTTCGTCAAAATCTTCCAGGGGGCGCAATGGAGGCAATTTTTCACTTTTGATCCAAAACTGCACATCAGGTCTGTAAAGGTCATCACGTAGAATACTCACAGAGGTTTTCAAGAGTTTTGGAGTGTGCCGAGGCTCAGAAGATGTGCTTGAACTTTCATGCGGAGATAGCGTCGTCACAGCCACAAAGTTGGTCCAAAACTCCCAATTCTCACTGTGAGCCATCGTCACAGTCTTACGTCTTATATTCCCAGATTTGAAGTTGATCAGATTAAAGGGCTAGGAAATGGACATGTAAATGTAGAAACTTTGCATTGACCTAAGCCAATAGGTGGCGCTATACTTTTTCGAAAATCACTGCATGGCATTACTTAAAGGCCTACACAAGCATCATGAATATACATTTATAGCCAGAAATATCAATGTTCCTTGGAGTTATACCATTTTACATTTTGGAAAAAAATCTTCCAAAATTGTCCAAACTGCACGCAAGCTCACGCCCAGGTAGTTTTATGAAAACTCTTGATTTTAATAACTTTTGACCCCAAGGGTGTCAGGAACCAGTTGCCAAATTTTGAAATGGATCGGATTTAAACTCTCGGAGGAGTTCGTTCGTTTGTAAATGCAAAAATTGAAGGAAATTGCCAAAAATACACAGAATCACCACAGCGCCCCCTAATGTTCAAATATTCTGGGAAAATTTGGGGATGTTCTAGGACTCAATGTGAACATGTCCTCAAAATTTGGTGAAAATGGGGGTTGGAAAAAAAAAAGTTATAGGCCTTTGAACTTTCAGGACACAAACCTACAAACTTCATTGGTCCATAACTTTATTGAAAAATGAGATATCAACATTCTTTCAATAACTTTTGATCGCATCGAGCCAACGATCATTTTGCCGAAGATTTCGTAAGAATCGGACCAAGCGTCTGGGAGGAGTTCGCAAAAACGTGTTTTTCACAAAATTCAAAATGGCGGCCATAAAACGGTAGGCGCATTTGCATACCATAATTTTTTTTGTGTACAGCACATCCAAGAGAACCTGTGTGAAAAGGTTCCAAGTCGATCGGTAAAAGTAAAAAAAAAAATTAACATTGCGGCCACTTTGGGGGGCGCTAGAGAGTTCTTTTTTCTCTCCTCTAAATGCGGGACCCGAATCATACGTCAATTTTGTGCACTTCTGATGCGCGTGCAAAAATTCAAGAGTTTTTGAACATGATAAAGTCCCCAAAAGTGCGTTCGAAGTGGCGAAATAATAAGAAAAAGAAAAAGAAAAATTCTTGCAATTTCAATAGGGCTTTCGCCCGACTTGCAGTCGGCTCAGGCCCTAATTAAAGCTGCAAGCAGCGATGAACGGGCCTTCGCCCCCTTGCACGTTGTGGTGGGGCGGCGGTCGGCCGGACTCGCAGTTAAAAAGAAGAAAAAAACGATGGCTCTAACGGGAAGCGAACCCGGATCAAAATATTGAAAGTCCTGTGTCTAACCAACAGAGCTACGTGTTGAGCCGTGATTACATAATCGAAAAGTGACCTAAAAAAAGCGGATTCACCCACATTGCGTCAGGGCAGGGAGATCGATCTGTGGAGACAATATTTTGCAGCATTGTTCAATAAACACAATTTAAGTCACATCAGGAGTCTAATTAATTATGTTGGGGCGATGTACAAAGTACGTACTGCAAGCTGTCCCGCGTCTGCATTTCCTTCGTCAGCTGTTAGTTCCGTTCCTGCTGATCCCACGCAGCAGTTTCTGACAGTAAACTCAAATGAGTTTGACAAACGTCCTCTAAAGTGTACAAAGTCAATAAGCTCAGCAAGGAGAGTAAACTGAATCATTTCGTTCGTTAGATCAGAAGACACGCGTTTAAAAAGAGGAGGAAAAAAAAAGGGATTTCACCGGGACACGAACTCCCGACCATAGCATCGGGGGGCGGGTACTTACCAGGAGAGCTAAACCCTCTGATGGGTTGAGAATTCGAAAAGTCACTCAAATAGGATTGGTCACTCTCCGCCAAAAATACAGGAAATATTCACACTAAAAAAATTATAACTGCCTTCCTGTTTGTTTTAGAGAAAATTCCTCAGAGACTTTTTTAAGTCTCCCTTTAATACATTTGGTAAAAAATCAGCGGACTTGTCGGTCAAACAGGGTGCGGGCGGGGCTTCGTCAAAATCTTCCAGGGGGCGCAATGGAGGCAATTTTTCACTTTTGATCCAAAACTGCACATCAGGTCTGTAAAGGTCATCACGTAGGATACTCACAGAGGTTTTCAAGAGTTTTGGAGTGTGCCGAGGCTCAGAAGATGTGCTTGAACTTTCATGCGAATATGGCGACGTCACAGCCACAAAGTTGGTCCAAAACTCCCAATTCTCACTGTGAGCCATCGTCACAGTCTTAAGTCTTATATTCCCAGATTTGAAGTTGATCAGATTAAAGGGCTAGGAAATGGACATGTAAATGTAGAAACTTTGCATTGACCTAAGCCAATAGGTGGCGCTATACTTTTTCGAAAATCACTGCATGGCATTACTTAAAGGCCTACACAAGCATCATGAATATACATTTATAGCCAGAAATATCAATGTTCCTTGGAGTTATACCATTTTCCGTTCTGGAAAAAAATCTTCCAAAATTGTCCAAACTGCACGCACGCTCACGCCCAGGTAGTTTTATGAAAACTCTTGATTTTAATAACTTTTGACCCCAAGGGTGTCAGGAACCAGTTGCCAGATTTTGAAATGGATCGGATTTAAACTCTCGGAGGAGTTCGTTCGTTTGTAAATGCAAAAATTGAAGGAAATGGCCAAAAATACACAGAATCACCACAGCGCCCCCTAATGTTCAAATATTCTGGGAAAATTTGGGGATGTTCTAGGACTCATTGTGAACATGTCCTCAAAATTTGGTGAAAATGACGGTTAGAAAAAAAAAAAGTTATAGGCCTTTGAACTTTCAGGACACAAACCTACAAACTTCATTGCTCCATAACTTTATTGAAAAATGAGATATCAACATTCTTTCAATAACTTTTGATCGCATCGAGCCAACGATCATTTTGCCGAAGATTTCGTAAGAATCGGACCAAGCGTCTGGGAGGAGTTCGCAAAAACGTGTTTTTCACAAAATTCAAAATGGCGGCCATAAAACGGTAGGCGCATTTGCATACCATAATTTTTTTTGTGTACAGCACATCCAAGAGAACCTGTGTGAAAAGGTTCCAAGTCGATCGGTAAAACTAAAAAAAAAAATTAACATTGCGGCCACTTTGGGGGGCGCTAGAGAGTTCTTTTTTCTCTCCTCTAATTGCGGGACCCGAATCATACGTCAATTTTGCGCACTTCTGATGCGCGTGCAAAAATTCAAGAGTTTTTGAACATGATAAAGTCCCCAAAAGTGCGTTCGAAGTGGCGAAATAATAACGAAGAAAAATAATAATTCTTGCAATTTCAATAGGGCTTTCGCCCGACTTGCAGTCGGCTCAGGCCCTAATTAAAGCTGCAAGCAGCGATGAACGGGCCTTCGCCCCCTTGCACGTTGTGGTGGGGCGGCGGTCGGCCGGACTCGCAGTTAAAAAGAAGAAAAAAACGATGGCTCTAACAGGAAGCGAACCCGGGTCAAAATATTGAAAGTCCTGTGGCTAACCAACGGAGCTACGTGCTGAGTTGTGATTACATAATCGAAAAGTGACCTAAAAAAAGAAAATTCACCTACATTGCGTCAGGGCAGAGAAATCGATCTGTGGGGACTATATTTTGAAGCATTGTTCAATAAACACAATTTAAGTCACATCAGGAGTCTAATTAATTATGTTGGGGCGATGTACAAAGTGCAAAACATGAATAGCGGTTACTTTGAACAGAAATACATTACGTTAGAGCTGGCGAACTCTCGCGATAACAGCATAAACTCACGCGAGACTACGAGCTGTGGCTCCGCTCTGGGCAGAATACGTCAATTTATTAATTAAATTAAAAATGTAATTATATTGAACTGTTCGTGTTATTTGTCTAGTTTAGATATGTCAAACTTGCGACACGCTGCCGAACGGCTGCGCCGTCCAGACCAGTCCGCCACTGGACTGCGTACTGCAAGCTGCCCCGCGTCTGCCTTTCCTTCAGTCAGCTGTTAGTTCCGTTCCTGCTGATCCTACACCGCAGCCGACAGTAAACTCAAATGAGTTTGACAAACGTCCTCTAAAGTGTACAAAGTCAATAACCTCAGCAAGGAGAGTAAACTGACTCATTTCGTTTGTTAGATCAGAAGACACGTGTTTAAAAAGAGGAGGAAAAAAAAGTGATTTCACCGGGACTCGATCTCACGACCATAGCATCGGGGGGCGGGCGCTTACCAGGAGCGCTAAACTCTCTGATGGTTTTGAGAAGTCGAAATGTCACTGATATAGGATTCGTCACTTCCCTGCAAAAATACCGGGAATTGTCAGACTAAAAAAATTATAACTGCTTTTCTGTTTGTTCTAGAGCAAATTCGTCAGAGACTTTTTTAAGTCTCCATTTAATGAATTTGGTAAAAAATCAGTGGACTTGTCGGTCAAACAGGATGGCGGCGCCGCTTCGTCAAAATCTTCCAGGGGGCGCAATGGAGTCAATTCTTCACTTTTGATCCAAAACTCCACATCAGGTCTGTAAAGGTCATCGCGTAGGATACTCACAGAGGTTTTCAAGAGTTTTGGAGTGTGCCGAGGCTCAGAAGATGTGCTTGAACTTTCATGCGAAGATGACGTCGTCACAGCAACAAAGTTGGTCCAAAACTCCCAATTCTCACTGTGAGTCATCGTCACAGTCTTACGTCTTATATTCCCAGATTTGAAGTTGATCACATTAAAGGGCTAGGAAATGGACATCTAAATGTAGAAACTTTGCATTGACCTAAGCCAATAGGTGGCGCTATACTTTTTCGAAAATCACTGCATGGCATTACTTAAAGGCCTAGACAAGCATCATGAATATACATTTCTAGCCAGAAATATCAATGTTCCTTGGAGTTATACCATTTTCCGTTCTGGAAAAAATCTTCCAAAATTGTCCAAACTGCACGCAAGCTCACGCCCAGGTAGTTTTATGAAAACTCTTGATTTTAATAACTTTTGACCCCAAGGGTGTCAGGAACCAGTTGCCAGATTTTGAAATGGATCAGATTTAAACTCTCGGAGGAGTTTGTTCGTTTGTAAATGCAAAAATTGAAGGAAATGGACAAAAATACACAGAATCACTACAGCGCCCCCTAATGTTCAAATATTCTGGGAAAATTTGGGGATGTTCTAGGACTCATTGTGAACATGTCCTCAAAATTTGGTGAAAATGGGGGTTGGAAAAAAAAAAGTTATAGGCCTTTGAACTTTCAGGACACAAACCTACAAACTTCATTGGTCCATAACTTTATTGAAAAATGAGATATCAACATTCTTTCAATAACTTTTGATCGCATCGAGCCCACGATCATTTTGCCGAAGATTTCGTAAGAATCGGACCAAGCGTCTGGGAGGAGTTCGCAAAAACGTGTTTTTCACAAAATTCAAAATGGCGGCCATAAAACGGTAGGCGCATTTGCATACCATAATTTTTTTTGTGTACAGCACATCCAAGAGAACCTGTGTGAAAAGGTTCCAAGTCGATCGGTAAAAGTAAAAAAAAAAATTAACATTGCGGCCACTTTGGGGGGCGCTAGAGAGTTCTTTTTTCTCTCCTCTAATTGCGGGACCCGAATCATACGTCAATTTTGCGCACTTCTGATGCGCGTGCAAAAATTCAAGAGTTTTTGAACATGATAAAGTCCCCAAAAGTGCGTTCGAAGTGGCGAAATAATAATAATGAATTCTTGCAATTTCAATAGGGCTTTCGCCCGACTTGCAGTCGGCTCAGGCCCTAATTAAAGCTGCAAGCAGCGATGAACGGGCCTTCGCCTATTCTCGCGCGTCGGGGTGGGGCGGCGGTCGGCCGGGCTCGCGGGTCAAAAAAGACTAAAGAGACTAAACGAATCACTCTCGGGGCTGCCATTCAAACCTGAATCTGCGGCCTCGCGAACGGAATCCACCGACGCCGGGCTGTTGCCCCGCTGCAAAAGACCTGCGGAGTAATTGTTACGGGTCTCGGGCACGATGACCACAATAAGTATCACAGCAACACTTGTCTCGTTCTCCAGTTTGCGTCTGTATAATTGATTCAACACATATACACATCCAGTGCATTTTTCTTGTCCTGTATATCTTAGATATCATAGATGCAGTCTCAATCAAGGTTAATTCCCAGAAATATCCACCTGTAATTACCTTAGCTGTTATTTCTGCCTACTATAGTTCCTATTGACCAACTACATAAGGGATATTTCCATACCATATTGACTATGATAAACGTATACAACTCTTATTCACATATGGACGTTGCACTTTAGAATGTGTATTGATTAACTCGGCATGTACCAAACCATATTGACAAGTAAAAAAAACAAAATATGACTAAACATGACTGAATAAATCACCGCCCAAAACATGTTAAAGATAAGTGACATTATAAGTACAATTTAAGTGCTACCATTTGTTAGTGCTACGGTTTGCTAGTGTTTTGGTCAAGGTAGAGTCTAAAAAGGTGTGTCTTGAGTTTTCGACGGAAGATGGAGAGGCTCTCTGCGGTCCTGATGTCATCAGAGAGCTCATTCCACCATCTGGGAGCAGGACAGCAAAGAGTCGCCATCTCGTCGAGTGCTTTTCTCTCAGTGAGGGAGGAACAAGCAGCTTGCCAGATGCAGATCGGAGTGCGTGGGTTGGGATGCAGGGTTTCACCATGTCCCGGATGTAGACTGGTCCCGATCCATTCACAGCGTGGTCCGTCAGTACCAATGCTTTGAACTGGATGCGGGCAGCCACTGGTAACCAATGAAGTGAAGGGAGAAGCGGTGTGGTGTGGGAGTATTTCAGAAGGTTGAAGACCAGTCGAGCTGCTGCATTCTGGATGAGCTGCAGTGGTCGAATGGCGGCAGCAGGGAGACCTGCCAGCAGAGAGTTACAGTAGTATTTGGTGTATTATCAGAATACGATTAGGGCTGTCAACAGATTATAGACAATTAACTAGTTAATCACACATTTTGAAAAACATTTATCTTGATTACAATATTTTTTTCTCTTATATTAACTGTTTACAGTTTAGTAATTTGTTGTTTCAACTCCATAATGAGCTTGACGTGTGTATATTATTTCATTGGAATGAGGGGCATATTAATCATATCATTTAATGTTAGATTCATGCTCATTGTGAAGGAAATGAATATATAACATATTGAAAAGCATTGAAGACGCACATTACATTACGTGTCATTTAGCTGACGCTTTTAAACAACAAAGTAGTTAGTTAGCTGCTGCGAGTAGTAGTGTGTAAATAAAGTGATTCAATCGGGCCAAGTTATTTAGGGCACACGGAAACGTAAACAAAGTGGCGCTAATAGCGTGAAGAGGGGTCTTTTATTCCCGTGAAGCTACCGTAGTTAGCTTTACAGGAACAAAATACGTATGCTAGTTGATGTTCTTCAAGCATAGCATAGGCTGCCCTGGGCTGTGCTAAATAGTGCACAGCAGCCACAGCCGGCAGTAAACTCAAATTAGTGTGACAAATCTGCTCTAAAGTGTAGTTATTTAAGTCAATAACCTCAGCAAATAGAGTAATCTGAACCACTTTGTTCGTTAGATCAGCCGGAGACGCGGAAAAAAAGAGATGTTTGTGACGGGACGTCCCTTAAGCAGCTGTTAGCATGTTTACAGTATCCCCGCTATTTAAGTGGGTAAGACTGAAGAACGCACAAGGAAAAAGTCATCACTCACCTACCAAAGCGTTTCCACTTGGTTTAGTCCGTTTGGATTTAAGCATAGGTGTGTAGTTAGCAAGCTGGCTGACTGGCTGCTCCATCCGGCAGCCGCTAGCTTCTCTCGCTACCCCAGTTAGCTCTCCGTGCCGTCGAACAGATATAACAAGCCCTTAAACAAAACGTACCTAAATGGCTGCACACATCCAAGAGGGAATGAGAACACTTTACTTCAGGAACTATTACTACTGTGAAAGCTACCTTAAAATGATGATCCCGTTGCTGAGTTTTACCGTAAATTAGGACTTCACACACATGGTGGATCTGTGACATGTGTCCGCGTAAAACATGTCCCCCCCGAAACTAACCACGTAAAATTAGTTCCTACCCAAAAAACGAAACAAATATGTCTGTGCACAAACCACACAACAAATAAACAAGTTCATGAAGATATGATACAAACGACACGAATTACATTCACCTCACCAAGGAAAGTAAACTAAATCCCTTTGTTCGTTAGTTCAGCTGAACACGCAGTTAAAAAGAAGAAGAAAAAAAACACTATGGCTCTAACGGGAAGCGAACCCGGATCAAAATATTGAAAGTCCTGTGTCTAACCAACGGAGCTACGTGTCGAGCCGTGATTACGAAATCGAAAAGTGACCTAAAAAAATAAGATTCACACACATTGCGTCAGGGCAGGGAGGTCGATCTGTGGAGACAATATTTTGAAGCATTGTTCAATAAACACAATTTAAGTCACATCAGGAGTCTAATTAATTATGTTGGGGCGATGTACAAAGTGCAAGAACTGAATAAAGACCAGTCCGCCACCCGACTGCAAACGCCAGCTCACTGACGTCTCCCAGCAGCTCCACATACGGCAGCTGTGCCAGCCGTATGTGGCTGAAACGAGTGTGACACAGCTGCTCTAACGTGTACAGTTATTTAACCTCAGCAAGGAGAGTTACCTGAATCATTTTGTCCGTTAGATCAGCCGGACACGCGTTTAAAAAAAGAAGTAACAAAAAAAAAAGTATGATTTCGTCGGGACTCGATCTCACGACCATAGGATCGGGGGGCGGTCTCTTACCAGGAGAGCTAAACCCTCTGATGGCTTTGAGAATTCGAAAACTCACTCAAATAGGATTGGTCACTCTCCGCCAAAAATTCAGGTAATATTCACACAAAAAAAATTATAACTGCCTTCCTGTTTGTTTTAGAGAAAATTCCTCAGAGACTTTTTTAAGTCTCCCTTTAATACATTTGGTAAAAAATCAGCGGACTTGTCGGTCAAACAGGGTGCGGGCGGGGCTTCGTCAAAATCTTCCAGGGGGCGCAATGGAGGCAATTTTTCACTTTTGATCCAAAACTGCACATCAGGTCTGTAAAGGTCATCACGTAGGATACTCACAGAGGTTTTCAAGAGTTTTGGAGTGTGCCGAGGCTCAGAAGATGTGCTTGAACTTTCATGCGAATATGGCGACGTCACAGCCACAAAGTTGGTCCAAAACTCCCAATTCTCACTGTGAGCCATCGTCACAGTCTTACGTCTTATATTCCCAGATTTGAAGTTGATCAGATTAAAGGGCTGGGAAATGGACATGTAAATGTACAAACTTTGCATTGACCTAAGCCAATAGGTGGCGCTATACTTTTTCGAAAATCACTGCATGGCATTACTTAAAGGCTTACACAAGCATCATGAATATACATTTATAGCCAGAAATATCAATGTTCCTTGGAGTTATACCATTTTACATTTTGGAAAAAAATCGTCCAAAATTGTCCAAACTGCACGCAAGCTCACGCCCAGGTGGTTTTATGAAAACTCTTGATTTTAATAACTTTTGACCCCAAGGCTGTCGGGAACCAGTTGCCAGATTTTTAAATGGATCGGATTTAAACTCTCGGAGGAGTTCGTTCGTTTGTAAATGCAAAAATTGAAGGAAATGGCCAAAAATACACAGAATCACTACAGCGCCCCCTAATGTTCAAATATTCTGGGAAAATTTGGGGATGTTCTAGGACTCATTGTGAACATGTCCTCAAAATTTGGTGAAAATGGGGGTTGGAAAAAAAAAAGTTATAGGACTTTGAACTTTCAGGACACAAACCTACAAACTTCATTGGTCCATAACTTTATTGAAAAATGAGATATCAACATTCTTTCAATAACTTTTGATCGCATCGAGCCAACGATCATTTTGCCGAAGATTTCGTAAGAATCGGATCAAGCGTCTGGGAGGAGTTCGCAAAAACGTGTTTTTCACAAAATTCAAAATGGCGGCCATAAAACGGTAGGCGCATTTGCATACCATAATTTTTTTTGTGTACAGCACATCCAAGAGCACCTGTGTGAAAAGGTTCCAGGTCGATCGGTAAAAGTAAAAAAATCAATTAACATTGCGGCCACTTTGGGGGGCGCTAGAGAGTTCTTTTTTTTCTCCTCTAATTGCGGGACCCCAATCATACGTCAATTTTGCGCACTTCTGATGCGCGTGCAAAAATTCAAGAGTTTTTGAACATGATGAAGTCCCCAAAAGTGCGTTCGAAGTGGCGAAATAATAATAATTAAAGCTGCAAGCAGCGATGAACGGGCCTTCGCCTATTCTCGCACGTCGGGGTGGGGCGGCGGTCGGCCGGGCTCGCGGGTCAAAAAAGACTAAAGAGACTAAACAAATCACTCTCGGGGCTTCCATTCAAACCTGAATCTGCGGCCTCGCGAACGGAATCCACCGACGCCGGGCTGTTGCCCCGCTGCAAAAGACCTGCGGAGTAATTGTTACGGGTCTCGGGCACGATGACCACAATAAGTATCACAGCAACACTTGTCTCGTTCTCCAGTTTGCGTCTGTATAATTGATTCAACACATATACACATCCAGTGCATTTTTCTTGTCCTGTATATCTTAGATATCATAGATGCAGTCTCAATCAAGGTTAATTCCCAGAAATATCCACCTGTAATTACCTTAGCTGTTATTTCTGCCTACTATAGTTCCTATTGACCAACTACATAAGGGATATTTCCACACCATGTTGACTATGATAAACGTATACAACTCTTATTCACATATGGACGTTGCACTTTAGAATGTGTATTGATTAACTCGGCATGTACCAAACCATATTGACAAGTAAAAAAAACAAAATATGACTAAACATGACTGAATAAATCACCGCCCAAAACATGTTAAAGATAAGTGGCATTATAAGTACAATTTAAGTGCTACCATTTGTTAGTGCTACGGTTTGCTAGTGTTTTAGTCAAGGTAGAGTCTAAAAAGGTGTGTCTTGAGTTTTCGACGGAAGATGTAGAGGCTCTCTGCGGTCCTGATGTCATCAGAGAGCTCATTCCACCATCTGGGAGCAGGACAGCAAAGAGTCGCCATCTCGTCGAGTGCTTTTCTCTCAGTGAGGGAGGAACAAGCAGCTTGCCAGATGCAGATCGGAGTGCGTGGGTTGGGATGCAGGGTTTCACCATGTCCCGGATGTAGACTGCTCCCGATCCATTCACAGCGTGGTCCGTCAGTACCAATGCTTTGAACTGCATGCGGGCAGCCACTCGTATCCAAAGAAGAGAGCGGAGAAGTGGTGTGGGAGTATTTTGGAAGGTTGAAGACCAGTCGAGCTGCTGCATTCTGGATGAGCTGCAGTGGTCGAATGGCGGCAGCAGGGAGACCTGCCAGCAGAGAGTTACAGTAGTATTTGGTGTATTATCAGAATACGATTAGGGCTGTCAACAGATTATAGACAATTAACTAGTTAATCACACATTTTGAAAAACATTTATCTTGATTACAATATTTTTTTCTCTTATATTAACTGTTTACAGTTTAGTAATTTGTTGTTTCAACTCCATAATGAGCTTGACGTGTGTATATTATTTCATTGGAATGAGGGGCATATGAATCATATCATTTAATGTTAGATTCATGCTCATTGTGAAGGAAATGAATATATAACATATTGAAAAGCATTGAAGACGCACATTACATTACGTGTCATTTAGCTGACGCTTTTAAACAACAAAGTAGTTAGTTAGCTGCTGCGAGCACGGTTCTACTCAGTGTGTAAATAAAGTGATTCAATCGGGCCAAGTTATTTAGGGCACACGGAAACGTAAACAAAGTGGCGTTAATAGCGTGAAGAGGTGTCTTTTGACGCTGTAAAGCTACCGTAGTTAGCTTAGCTAAAAGACGTATGCTGGGTGAGACTGGAGAACGCACAAGGAAAACGTAATCACTCACCGTCAAAGGCGTTTCCACTTCGTTGAGTACATGTGGACGTAAGCACCGGTGTGTAGTTAGCAAGCTGGCTGACTGGCTGCTCCATCCGGCAGCCGCTAGCTCCACTCGCTATCCCAGTTAGCTGTCCGTGCCGTCGAGCAGATATAACAAGCCCTTAAACAAAACGTACCTCACTGGCTGCACACATCCAAGAGGGAATGAGAACACTTTGCTTACATCCACATAGTAGTAATAGTTCCTGAAGTATAGGTGTGTAGTTAGCAGTTTAAAATACGGAGCGGTGATACTTTGCCTGTTCAACACAAAACCGGAACATGCGCAGACTACGTGCGCGGCTGTGCGCACGTAGTCTGCGCATGTCCGTCAACCAAGAATAGGGAATTCTGGGTGATGAAGTTCTTTAACTTAAAATTTCCCCGTAACATCTATTTACATCACCAAACGTGTTTGCATCTCCACCCGTATGTTGCAGAATACGTGTATTTAAATCCAGATGTAAATATATTGAACTGTCCGTGTTATTTGTCTAGGTTAGATATGTCAAACCCGCGACACGCTGCCAAACGGCTGCGCCGTGAGCCAGCTGTCCTGCATCAGCCTTACCTTCTTCTGTCAGCTGTATGCGCGGCCACGGAGCAGTTTCTGGCCTTAAACTGAAACGAGTTTGACATACCTGCTCTTAAGTGTACAAAGTCCATAACCTCAGCAAGGAGAGTAAACTGAATCATTTTGTTCGTTAGATCAGAAGACACGCGTTTAAAAAGAGGAGGAAAAAAAAAAAATTGATTTCGCCGGGACACGATCTCACGACCATAGGATCGGGGGGGCGGTTTCTTACCAGGAGAGCTAAACCTTCTGATGGGTTTGAGAATTCGAAAACTCACTGAAATAGGATCGGTCACTCTCCGCCAAAAATACAGGAAATATTCACACTAAAAAAATTATAACTGCCTTCCTGTTTGTTTTAGAGAAAATTCCTCAGAGACTTTTTTAAGTCTCCCTTTAATACATTTGGTAAAAAATCAGCGGACTTGTCGGTCAAACAGGGTGCGGGCGGGGCTTCGTCAAAATCTTCCAGGGGGCGCAATGGAGGCAATTTTTCACTTTTGATCCAAAACTGCACATCAGGTCTGTAAAGGTCATCACGTAGGATACTCACAGAGGTTTTCAAGAGTTTTGGAGTGTGCCGAGGCTCAGAAGATGTGCTTGAACTTTCATGCGAATATGGCGACGTCACAGCCACAAAGTTGGTCCAAAACTCCCAATTCTCACTGTGAGCCATCGTCACAGTCTTACGTCTTATATTCCCAGATTTGAAGTTGATCAGATTAAAGGGCTGGGAAATGGACATGTAAATGTACAAACTTTGCATTGACCTAAGCCAATAGGTGGCGCTATACTTTTTCGAAAATCACTGCATGGCATTACTTAAAGGCCTACACAAGCATCATGAATATACATTTATAGCCAGAAATATCAATGTTCCTTGGAGTTATACCATTTTACATTTTGGAAAAAAATCGTCCAAAATTGTCCAAACTGCACGCAAGCTCACGCCCAGGTGGTTTTATGAAAACTCTTGATTTTAATAACTTTTGACCCCAAGGCTGTCAGGAACCAGTTGCCAAATTTTGAAATGGATCGGATTTAAACTCTCGGAGGAGTTCGTTCGTTTGTAAATGCAAAAATTGAAGGAAATGGCCAAAAATACACAGAATCACCACAGCGCCCCCTAATGTTCAAATATTCTGGGAAAATTTGGGGATGTTCTAGGACTCATTGTGAACATGTCCTCAAAATTTGGTGAAAATGACGGTTAGAAAAAAAAAAAGTTATAGGCCTTTGAACTTTCAGGACACAAACCTACAAACTTCATTGGTCCATAACTTTATTGAAAAATGAGATATCAACATTCTTTCAATAACTTTTGATCGCATCGAGCCAACGATCATTTTGCCGAAGATTTCGTAAGAATCGGACCAAGCGTCTGGGAGGAGTTCGCAAAAACGTGTTTTTCACAAAATTCAAAATGGCGGCCATAAAACGGTAGGCGCATTTGCATACCATAATTTTTTTTGTGTACAGCACATCCAAGAGAACCTGTGTGAAAAGGTTCCAAGTCGATCGGTAAAAGTAAAAAAAAAAATTAACATTGCGGCCACTTTGGGGGGCGCTAGAGAGTTCTTTTTTCTCTCCTCTAATTGCGGGACCCGAATCATACGTCAATTTTGCGCACTTCTGATGCGCGTGCAAAAATTCAAGAGTTTTTGAACATGATAAAGTCCCCAAAAGTGCGTTCGAAGTGGCGAAATAATAATAATGAATTCTTGCAATTTCAATAGGGCTTTCGCCCGACTTGCAGTCGGCTCAGGCCCTAATAATAATTCTTGCAATTTCAATAGGGCTTTCGCCCGACTTTCAGTCGGCTCAGGCCCTAATTAAAGCTGCAAGCAGCGATGAACGGGCCTTCGCCTATTCTCGCACGTCGGGGTGGGGCGGCGGTCGGCCGGGCTCGCGGGTCAAAAAAGACTAAAGAGACTAAACAAATCATTCTCGGGGCTGCCATTCAAACCCGAATCTGCGGCCTCGCGAACGGAATCCACCGACGCCGGGCTGTTGCCCCGCTGCAAAAGACCTGCGGAGTAATTGTTACGGGTCTCGGGCACGATGACCACAATAAGTATCACAGCAACACTTGTCTCGTTCTCCAGTTTGCGTCTGTATAATTGATTCAACACATATACACATCCAGTGCATTTTTCTTGTCCTGTATATCTTAGATATCATAAATGCAGTCTCATTTAAGGTTAATTCCCAGAAATATCCACCTGTAATTACCTTAGCTGTTATTACGGCCTACTATAGTTCCCATTGACCAACTACATAAGGGATATTTCCACACCATGTTGACTATGATAAACGTATACAACTCTTATTCACATATGGACATTGCAATTTAGAATGTATATTCATTAACTCAGCATGTACCAAACCATATTGTCATGTAAAAAAACCAAAACATGACCAAACATGACTAAATAAATCACTGCCCTTGCATACTGAACAAATATTGCATTCTGGATTCATTTTAAGTCACATGAGGAGTCTTGTGCATGCCAAGAATCAAACCCTGGTTTACTGCGCCAGGGGCCAACGCTCTGCAGATGACCTATATGGTCCAATACAATTTCACATTCGAAACGTCACTCAAATAGGATTGGTGCCTCTCTTGCAAAAATACAGCGAATTTTAATACTTAAATGAGAGCTAAAGGAGAAAATAAACGCAGTAGGTCACATAAGTTCTGTCGGATGTTCAAGTTGCCCAGAAGGATGAGCGGAGAGCTGTCATCTGGAAGTTGTAACTCTTCCATTCGTTGTAGAAGTAAATAACTTCTTCTCTGGAAGGATAATTTTCCGCTGTGGTCCAGTCAACTTTGCCATGATTGTGACGCCAACCTGTGCCGTGTGCTGGAAGAAAAAAAGAAGGCCAAATTATTACATCGATATGTAATGGAATGCTGTTGTAAGAACACAGGAAGAAGGCTTTTACATTACATGTCATTTAGCTGACGCTTTTATCCAAAGCGACGTACAATAAGTGCATTTCCACATAGAGATACAAACTCAGAAGAACAAGTAACAAGAAAGTACATTTTTCATTAACTAAGCAGTTTCAAAACATGTTAAAGATAAGTGGCATTATAAGTACAATTTAAGTGCTACCATTTGTTAGTGCTACGGTTTGCTAGTGTTTTAGTCAAGGTAGAGTCTAAAAAGGTGTGTCTTGAGTTTTCGACGGAAGATGGAGAGGCTCTCTGCAGTCCTGATGTCATCAGAGAGCTCGTTCCACCATCTGGGAGCCAGGACAGCAAAGAGTCGCGATCTCGTCGAGTGCTTTTCTCTCAGTGAGGGAGGAACAAGCAGCGTGGCAGATGCAGATCGGAGTGTCTGGGTTGGGATGTAGGGTTTAACCATGTCCCGGATGTAGACTGGTCCCGATCCATTCACAGCGTGGTACGTCAGTACCAATGCTTTGAACTGGATGCGGGGAGCCACTAGTAACCAATGAAGAGAACGGAGAAGCGGTGTGGTGTGGGAGTATTTCAGAAGGTTGAAGACCAGTCGAGCTGCTGCATTCTGGATGAGCTGCAGTGGTCGTATGGCGGTAGCAGGGAGACCCGCCAGCAGAGAGTTACAGTAGTCGAGGCGAGAGATGACAAGAGCCTGAATCTGTACCTGCGCCGCCTTCTGAGTGAGAAGGGGTCGTATTCTCCTGATGTTAACGGTGTTCGCCAAAGTTAACAGTCAGGTCCTGAGTGGGCGAGTTTTTTCCAGGGAAGAGAAGTAGTTCAGTCTTGTCGGGGTTGATCTTCAGGTGATGGGCGGACATCCACTGGGAGATGTCAGTCAGACATGCAGAGATCCGTGCCGCCACCTGAGTGTCCGAGTCGGGGAAGGAGAGAATTAGTTGGGTGTCTGTGTTTTACAATTATGCAGACAGAACAAAATATACATAAAGAAATGCTTTCCCACCTCGCTGGAGTTGAAAGCCACGTGTCCAATGTGCCATTCCCATTGATGGTGGCATGACTTTGCACGTGGCATCTGAAAGTATTTGAGCACCAACATGTATTATCAGAATACGATTAGGGCTGTCAACAGATTATAGACAATTAACTAGTTAATCACACATTTTGTAAAACATTTATCTTGATAACAATATTTTTTTCTCTTATATTAACTGTTTACAGTTTAGTAATTTGTTGTTTCAACTCCATAATGAGCTTGACGTGTGTATATTATTTCATTGGAATGAGGGGCATATTAATCATATCATTTAATGTTAGATTCATGCTCATTGTGAAGGAAATAAATATATAACATTGAAAAGCATTGAAGACGCACATTACATTACGTGTCATTTAGCTGACGCTTTTAAACAACAAAGTAGTTAGTTAGCTGCTGCGAGTAGTAGTGTGTAAATAAAGTGATTCAATCGGGCCAAGTTATTTAGGGCACACGGAAACGTAAACAAAGTGGCGCTAATAGCGTGAAGAGGGGTCTTTTATTCCCGTGAAGCTACCGTAGTTAGCTTTACAGGAACAAAATACGTATGCTAGTTGATGTTCTTCAAGCATAGCATAGGCTGCCCTGGGCTGTGCTAAATAGTGCACAGCAGCCACAGCCGGCAGTAAACTCAAATTAGTGTGACAAATCTGCTCTAAAGTGTAGTTATTTAAGTCAATAACCTCAGCAAATAGAGTAATCTGAACCACTTTGTTCGTTAGATCAGCCGGAGACGCGGAAAAAAAGAGATGTTTGTGACGGGACGTCCCTTAAGCAGCTAATAGCACCGAATTAGTGTTAGCATGTTTACAGTATCCCCGCTATTTAAGTGGGTAAGACTGAAGAACGCACAAGGAAAAAGTCATCACTCACCTACCAAAGCGTTTCCACTTGGTTTAGTCCGTTTGGATTTAAGCATAGGTGTGTAGCTAGCAGTTTAAAATATAAAATACGGACTTGATACGAGCTGCAGCTGTTCAACGCCGGGGCTTCAATGGCGACCTCTCGCGATAACAGCGTTAACTCACGCGACACTACGAGCCGCCCTCTACTCTGCGCATGTCCGTCAACAAAGACTGCTGGGTAATTGAGTTCTTTAACGTAACAGTTCCCCGTAACATCTAGTAAAATCCCAAAACGTGTTTGCATCTCCACCCGTATGTGGCAGAATACGTGTATTTAAATTCAGATGTAAATATATTGAACTGTCCGTGTTATTTTTCTAGGTTAGATGTGTCAAACTCGCGACACGCTGGCGAACGGCTGCACCGTCCAGACCGTACCGGGCTGCAACGCCAGCTCCACACATACGGCAGCTGTGCCCAGCAGCCGTATGTGGCTGAAACGAGTGTGACACAGCTGCTCTAACGTGTACAGTTATTTAATAACCTCAGCAAGGAGAGTAAACTGAATCATTTTGTCCGTTAGATCAGCCGGACACACGTTTAAAAAAAGAAGAAAAAAAAAAAAAGTATGATTTTGTCGGGAGTCGATCTCACGACCATTGCATCGGGGGGCCAACACCTTAGTCACTGAGCTATTCTTCCAGATGGATGTGAGAATTCGAAAAGTCACTGAAATAGGATTGGTCACTCTCCGCCAAAAATTGAGGTAATATTCACACTAAAAAAATTATAACTGCCTTCCTGTTTGTTTTAGAGAAAATTCCTCAGAGACTTTTTTAAGTCTCCCTTTAATACATTTGGTAAAAAATCAGCGGACTTGTCGGTCAAACAGGGTGCGGGCGGGGCTTCGTCAAAATCTTCCAGGGGGCGCAATGGAGGCAATTTTTCACTTTTGATCCAAAACTGCACATCAGGTCTGTAAAGGTCATCACGTAGGATACTCACAGAGGTTTTCAAGAGTTTTGGAGTGTGCCGAGGCTCAGAAGATGTGCTTGAACTTTCATGCGAATATGGCGACGTCACAGCCACAAAGTTGGTCCAAAACTCCCAATTCTCACTGTAAGCCATCGTCACAGTTTTACGTCTTATATTCCCAGATTTGAAGTTGATCAGATTAAAGGGCTAGGAAATGGACATGTAAATGTAGAAACTTTGCATTGACCTAAGCCAATAGGTGGCGCTATACTTTTTCGAAAATCACTGCATGGCATTACTTAAAGGCCTACACAAGCATCATGAATATACATTTATAGCCAGAAATATCAATGTTCCTTGGAGTTATACCATTTTACATTTTGGAAAAAAATCTTCCAAAATTGTCCAAACTGCACGCAAGCTCACGCCCAGGTAGTTTTATGAAAACTCTTGATTTTAATAACTTTTGACCCCAAGGGTGTCAGGAACCAGTTGCCAAATTTTGAAATGGATCGGATTTAAACTCTCGGAGGAGTTCGTTCGTTTGTAAATGCAAAAATTGAAGGAAATGGCCAAAAATACACAGAATCACCACAGCGCCCCCTAATGTTCAAATATTCTGGGAAAATTTGGGGATGTTCTAGGACTCATTGTGAACATGTCCTCAAAATTTGGTGAAAATGGGGGTTGGAAAAAAAAAAGTTATAGGCCTTTGAACTTTCAGGACACAAACCTACAAACTTCATTGGTCCATAACTTTATTGAAAAATGAGATATCAACATTCTTTCAATAACTTTTGATCGCATCGAGCCAACGATCATTTTGCCGAAGATTTCGTAAGAATCGGACCAAGCGTCTGGGAGGAGTTCGCAAAAACGTGTTTTTCACAAAATTCAAAATGGCGGCCATAAAACGGTAGGCGCATTTGCATATCATAATTTTTTTTGTGTACAGCACATCCAAGAGAACCTGTGTGAAAAGGTTCCAAGTCGATCGGTAAAAGTAAAAAAAAAAATTAACATTGCGGCCACTTTGGGGGGCGCTAGAGAGTTCTTTTTTCTCTCCTCTAATTGCGGGACCCGAATCATACGTCAATTTTGCGCACTTCTGATGCGCGTGCAAAAATTCAAGAGTTTTTGAACATGATAAAGTCCCCAAAAGTGAGTTCGAAGTGGCGAAATAATAAGAAAAAGAAAAAGAAAAATTCTTGCAATTTCAATAGGGCTTTCGCCCGACTTGCAGTCGGCTCAGGCCCTAATTAAAGCTGCAAGCAGCGATGAACGGGCCTTCGCCTATTCTCGCGCGTCGGGGTGGGGCGGCGGTCGGCCGGGCTCGCGGGTCAAAAAAGACTAAAGAGACTAAACGAATCACTCTCGGGGCTGCCATTCAAACCTGAATCTGCGGCCTCGCGAACGGAATCCACCGACGCCGGGCTGTTGCCCCGCTGCAAAAGACCTGCGGAGTAATTGTTACGGGTCTCGGGCACGATGACCACAATAAGTATCACAGCAACACTTGTCTCGTTCTCCAGTTTGCGTCTGTATAATTGATTCAACACATATACACATCCAGTGCATTTTTCTTGTCCTGTATATCTTAGATATCATAGATGCAGTCTCAATCAAGGTTAATTCCCAGAAATATCCACCTGTAATTACCTTAGCTGTTATTTCTGCCTACTATAGTTCCTATTGACCAACTACATAAGGGATATTTCCATACCATATTGACTATGATAAACGTATACAACTCTTATTCACATATGGACGTTGCACTTTAGAATGTGTATTGATTAACTCGGCATGTGCCAAACCATATTGACAAGTAAAAAAAACAAAATATGACTAAACATGACTGAATAAATCACCGCCCAAAACATGTTAAAGATAAGTGGCATTATAAGTACAATTTAAGTGCTACCATTTGTTAGTGCTAAGGTTTGCTAGTGTTTTGGTCAAGGTAGAGTCTAAAAAGGTGTGTCTTGAGTTTTCGACGGAAGATGGAGAGGCTCTCTGCGGTCCTGATGTCATCAGAGAGCTCATTCCACCATCTGGGAGCAGGACAGCAAAGAGTCGCCATCTCGTCGAGTGCTTTTCTCTCAGTGAGGGAGGAACAAGCAGCTTGCCAGATGCAGATCGGAGTGCGTGGGTTGGGATGCAGGGTTTCACCATGTCCCGGATGTAGACTGGTCCCGATCCATTCACAGCGTGGTCCGTCAGTACCAATGCTTTGAACTGGATGCGGGCAGCCACTGGTAACCAATGAAGTGAAGGGAGAAGCGGTGTGGTGTGGGAGTATTTCAGAAGGTTGAAGACCAGTCGAGCTGCTGCATTCTGGATGAGCTGCAGTGGTCGAATGGCGGTAGCAGGCAGACCTGCCAGCAGAGAGTTACAGTAGTCGAGGCGAGAGATGACAAGAGCCTGAATCAGTACCTGCGCCGCCTTCTGAGTGAGAAGGGGTGGTATTCTCCTGATGTTAACGGTGTTCGCCAAAGTTAACGGTCAGGTCCTGAGTGGGCGAGTTTTTTCCAGGGAAGAAAAGTAGTTCAGTCTTGTCGGGGTTGATCTTCAGGTGATGGGCGGACATCCACTGGGAGATGTCAGTCAGACATGCAGAGATCCGTGCCGCCACCTGAGTGTCCGAGTCGGGGAAGGAGAGAATTAGTTGGGTGTCTGTGTTTTACAATTATGCAGACAGAACAAAATATACATAAAGAAATGCTTTCCCACCTCGCTGGAGTTGAAAGCCACGTGTCCCATGTGCCATTCCCAGTGATGTCCTCAGACTGGTGGCATGACTTTGCACGGGCCATCTGAAAATATTTGAGCACCAACGTGTATTATCAGAATACGATTATGGCTGTCAACAGATTATAGACAATTAACTAGTTAATCACACGTTTTGAAAACATTTATCTTGATTACAATATTTTTTTCTCTTATATTAACTGTTTACAGTTTAGTAATTTGTTGTTTCAACTCCATAATGAGCTTGACGTGTGTATATTATTTCTTTGGAATGAGGGGCATATTAATCATATCATTTAATGTTAGATTCATGCTCATTGTGAAGGCAATAAATATATAACATATTGAAAAGCATTGAAGACGCACAATACATTACGTGTCATTTAGCTGCGCCCGGCTGCACGCTGCGGGGAGATTATAGACAATGAAGTTAAACAACAAAGTAGTTAAGTTAGCTGCTGCGAGCACGGTTCTACTCAAAGTGTGTAAATAAAGTGATTCAATCGGGCCAAGTTATTTAGGGCACACGGAAACGTAAACAAAGTGGCGCTGATAGAGTGAAGAGGGGTCTTTTATCCCCGTGAAGCTACCGTAGTTAGCTTAGCTAAAAGACGTATGCTGGTTGTTATTGTTCAGTGCTAAATAAAAACCCTCTTGAATGTAGAACACAACTCACGTCTGGCCTCATACCATGACAGGCACATTAATGTTGACAATTAACTTCGTTAGCCTTGTGTTCACCTTTCCTGCCGGTCCGTCTCTGACCGTAGTCGGAGTTTGCAGGGGGAGGCGTTGCTGTCTGCTCCAGGGCCAAAGTACTGTCGGCTAAGTAAACTTTGGGGTTAATTCCCTTCGTCCCGGGGTTGGTGAATAAAAGTCCGCTTTACTTTCTTTGAGGATTTATTAATCTAACACTGAGTAACAAAGTTACAGTACAGACAATTCTCCGGCCGCTACATCCACTCCGTCATCACAACAACAACACAACTTCCTCATGCGCTCTCCCCCTCCGTAGCCCGTGCGTGTAGCTCTTAAAGGGGCCGCACCATTTTCTCTAGTAACATCACCATGACGTATGTTGCAGAATACGTCTATTTAAATCCAGATGTAAATATATTGAACTGTCCGTGTTATTTGTCCAGGTTAGATGTGTCGTAACTCGCAACCAGCTGCCCGGTCCGCCAGCTGAGTGCCTCAGTCTGCTGTTTCATTCTGTTCATGTGCCACGGAGCAGCTTCTGTCCTTAAACTGAAACGATTTTCACAAACCTGCTCTTAAGTGTAGTTGTTTAAGTCAAACACATCAGCAAGGAGCGTAAACTGAATCATTTTGTTCGTTAGATCAGACGACACGCGTTTAAAAAGAGGAGGAAAAAAAAATAATTTCGTCGGGAGTCGATCCCACGACCATAGCATCGGGGGGCCAACACCTTACTCACTGAGCTATTCTTTCAGATGGATTTGAGAATTCGAAAACTCACTGAAATAGGATTGGTCACTCTCCGCCAAAAATACAGGAAATATTCACACTAAAAAAATTATAACTGCCTTCCTGTTTGTTTTAGAGAAAATTCCTCAGAGACTTTTTTAAGTCTCCCTTTAATACATTTGGTAAAAAATCAGCGGACTTGTCGGTCAAACAGGATGCGGGCGGGGCTTCGTCAAAATCTTCCAGGGGGCGCAATGGAGGCAATTGTTCACTTTTGATCCAAAACTGCACATCAGGTCTGTAAAGGTCATCACGTAGGATACTCACAGAGGTTTTCAAGAGTTTTGGAGTGTGCCGAGGCTCAGAAGATGTGCTTGAACTTTCATGCGAATATGGCGACGTCACAGCCACAAAGTTGGTCCAAAACTCCCAATTCTCACTGTGAGCCATCGTCACAGTCTTACGTCTTATATTCCCAGATTTGAAGTTGATGAGATTAAAGGGCTAGGAAATGGACATGTAAATGTAGAAACTTTGCATTGACCTAAGCCAATAGGTGGCGCTATACTTTTTCGAAAATCACTGCATGGCATTACTTAAAGGCCTACACAAGCATCATGAATATACATTTATAGCCAGAAATATCAATGTTCCTTGGAGTTATACCATTTTACATTTTGGAAAAAAATCTTCCAAAATTGTCCAAACTGCACGCAAGCTCACGCCCAGGTAGTTTTATGAAAACTCTTGATTTTAATAACTTTTGACCCCAAGGGTGTCAGGAACCAGTTGCCAAATTTTGAAATGGATCGGATTTAAACTCTCGGAGGAGTTCGTTCGTTTGTAAATGCAAAAATTGAAGGAAATTGCCAAAAATACACAGAATCACCACAGCGCCCCCTAATGTTCAAATATTCTGGGAAAATTTGGGGATGTTCTAGGACTCAATGTGAACATGTCCTCAAAATTTGGTGAAAATGGGGGTTGGAAAAAAAAAAGTTATAGGCCTTTGAACTTTCAGGACACAAACCTACAAACTTCATTGGTCCATAACTTTATTGAAAAATGAGATATCAACATTCTTTCAATAACTTTTGATCGCATCGAGCCAACGATCATTTTGCCGAAGATTTCGTAAGAATCGGACCAAGCGTCTGGGAGGAGTTCGCAAAAACGTGTTTTTCACAAAATTCAAAATGGCGGCCATAAAACGGTAGGCGCATTTGCATACCATAATTTTTTTTGTGTACAGCACATCCAAGAGAACCTGTGTGAAAAGGTTCCAAGTCGATCGGTAAAAGAAAACAAAAAAATTAACATTGCGGCCACTTTGGGGGGCGCTAGAGAGTTCTTTTTTCTCTCCTCTAATTGCGGGACCCAAATCATACGTCAATTTTGCGCACTTCTGATGCGCGTGCAAAAATTCAAGAGTTTTTGAACATGATAAAGTCCCCAAAAGTGCGTTCGAAGTGGCGAAATAATAAGAAAAAGAAAAAGAAAAATTCTTGCAATTTCAATAGGGCTTTCGCCCGACTTGCAGTCGGCTCAGGCCCTAATTAAAGCTGCAAGCAGCGATGAACGGGCCTTCGCCTATTCTCGCACGTCGGGGTGGGGCGGCGGTCGGCCGGGCTCGCGGGTCAAAAAAGACTAAAGAGACTAAACAAATCATTCTCGGGGCTGCCATTCAAACCCGAATCTGCGGCCTCGCGAACGGAATCCACCGACGCCGGGCTGTTGCCCCGCTGCAAAAGACCTGCGGAGTAATTGTTACGGGTCTCGGGCACGATGACCACAATAAGTATCACAGCAACACTTGTCTCGTTCTCCAGTTTGCGTCTGTATAATTGATTCAACACATATACACATCCAGTGCATTTTTCTTGTCCTGTATATCTTAGATATCATAAATGCAGTCTCATTTAAGGTTAATTCCCAGAAATATCCACCTGTAATTACCTTAGCTGTTATTACGGCCTACTATAGTTCCCATTGACCAACTACATAAGGGATATTTCCACACCATGTTGACTATGATAAACGTATACAACTCTTATTCACATATGGACATTGCAATTTAGAATGTATATTCATTAACTCAGCATGTACCAAACCATATTGTCATGTAAAAAAACCAAAACATGACCAAACATGACTAAATAAATCACTGCCCTTGCATACTGAACAAATATTGCATTCTGGATTCATTTTAAGTCACATGAGGAGTCTTGTGCATGCCAAGAATCAAACCCTGGTTTACTGCGCCAGGGGCCAACGCTCTGCAGATGACCTATATGGTCCAATACAATTTCACATTCGAAACGTCACTCAAATAGGATTGGTGCCTCTCTTGCAAAAATACAGCGAATTTTAATACTTAAATGAGAGCTAAAGGAGAAAATAAACGCAGTAGGTCACATAAGTTCTGTCGGATGTTCAAGTTGCCCAGAAGGATGAGCGGAGAGCTGTCATCTGGAAGTTGTAACTCTTCCATTCGTTGTAGAAGTAAATAACTTCTTCTCTGGAAGGATAATTTTCCGCTGTGGTCCAGTCAACTTTGCCATGATTGTGACGCCAACCTGTGCCGTGTGCTGGAAGAAAAAAAGAAGGCCAAATTATTACATCGATATGTAATGGAATGCTGTTGTAAGAACACAGGAAGAAGGCTTTTACATTACATGTCATTTAGCTGACGCTTTTATCCAAAGCGACGTACAATAAGTGCATTTCCACATAGAGATACAAACTCAGAAGAACAAGTAACAAGAAAGTACATTTTTCATTAACTAAGCAGTTTCAAAACATGTTAAAGATAAGTGGCATTATAAGTACAATTTAAGTGCTACCATTTGTTAGTGCTACGGTTTGCTAGTGTTTTAGTCAAGGTAGAGTCTAAAAAGGTGTGTCTTGAGTTTTCGACGGAAGATGGAGAGGCTCTCTGCAGTCCTGATGTCATCAGAGAGCTCGTTCCACCATCTGGGAGCCAGGACAGCAAAGAGTCGCGATCTCGTCGAGTGCTTTTCTCTCAGTGAGGGAGGAACAAGCAGCGTGGCAGATGCAGATCGGAGTGTCTGGGTTGGGATGTAGGGTTTAACCATGTCCCGGATGTAGACTGGTCCCGATCCATTCACAGCGTGGTACGTCAGTACCAATGCTTTGAACTGGATGCGGGGAGCCACTAGTAACCAATGAAGAGAACGGAGAAGCGGTGTGGTGTGGGAGTATTTCAGAAGGTTGAAGACCAGTCGAGCTGCTGCATTCTGGATGAGCTGCAGTGGTCGTATGGCGGTAGCAGGGAGACCCGCCAGCAGAGAGTTACAGTAGTCGAGGCGAGAGATGACAAGAGCCTGAATCTGTACCTGCGCCGCCTTCTGAGTGAGAAGGGGTCGTATTCTCCTGATGTTAACGGTGTTCGCCAAAGTTAACAGTCAGGTCCTGAGTGGGCGAGTTTTTTCCAGGGAAGAGAAGTAGTTCAGTCTTGTCGGGGTTGATCTTCAGGTGATGGGCGGACATCCACTGGGAGATGTCAGTCAGACATGCAGAGATCCGTGCCGCCACCTGAGTGTCCGAGTCGGGGAAGGAGAGAATTAGTTGGGTGTCTGTGTTTTACAATTATGCAGACAGAACAAAATATACATAAAGAAATGCTTTCCCACCTCGCTGGAGTTGAAAGCCACGTGTCCAATGTGCCATTCCCATTGATGGTGGCATGACTTTGCACGTGGCATCTGAAAGTATTTGAGCACCAACATGTATTATCAGAATACGATTAGGGCTGTCAACAGATTATAGACAATTAACTAGTTAATCACACATTTTGTAAAACATTTATCTTGATAACAATATTTTTTTCTCTTATATTAACTGTTTACAGTTTAGTAATTTGTTGTTTCAACTCCATAATGAGCTTGACGTGTGTATATTATTTCATTGGAATGAGGGGCATATTAATCATATCATTTAATGTTAGATTCATGCTCATTGTGAAGGAAATAAATATATAACATTGAAAAGCATTGAAGACGCACATTACATTACGTGTCATTTAGCTGACGCTTTTAAACAACAAAGTAGTTAGTTAGCTGCTGCGAGTAGTAGTGTGTAAATAAAGTGATTCAATCGGGCCAAGTTATTTAGGGCACACGGAAACGTAAACAAAGTGGCGCTAATAGCGTGAAGAGGGGTCTTTTATTCCCGTGAAGCTACCGTAGTTAGCTTTACAGGAACAAAATACGTATGCTAGTTGATGTTCTTCAAGCATAGCATAGGCTGCCCTGGGCTGTGCTAAATAGTGCACAGCAGCCACAGCCGGCAGTAAACTCAAATTAGTGTGACAAATCTGCTCTAAAGTGTAGTTATTTAAGTCAATAACCTCAGCAAATAGAGTAATCTGAACCACTTTGTTCGTTAGATCAGCCGGAGACGCGGAAAAAAAGAGATGTTTGTGACGGGACGTCCCTTAAGCAGCTAATAGCACCGAATTAGTGTTAGCATGTTTACAGTATCCCCGCTATTTAAGTGGGTAAGACTGAAGAACGCACAAGGAAAAAGTCATCACTCACCTACCAAAGCGTTTCCACTTGGTTTAGTCCGTTTGGATTTAAGCATAGGTGTGTAGCTAGCAGTTTAAAATATAAAATACGGACTTGATACGAGCTGCAGCTGTTCAACGCCGGGGCTTCAATGGCGACCTCTCGCGATAACAGCGTTAACTCACGCGACACTACGAGCCGCCCTCTACTCTGCGCATGTCCGTCAACAAAGACTGCTGGGTAATTGAGTTCTTTAACGTAACAGTTCCCCGTAACATCTAGTAAAATCCCAAAACGTGTTTGCATCTCCACCCGTATGTGGCAGAATACGTGTATTTAAATTCAGATGTAAATATATTGAACTGTCCGTGTTATTTTTCTAGGTTAGATGTGTCAAACTCGCGACACGCTGGCGAACGGCTGCACCGTCCAGACCGTACCGGGCTGCAACGCCAGCTCCACACATACGGCAGCTGTGCCCAGCAGCCGTATGTGGCTGAAACGAGTGTGACACAGCTGCTCTAACGTGTACAGTTATTTAATAACCTCAGCAAGGAGAGTAAACTGAATCATTTTGTCCGTTAGATCAGCCGGACACACGTTTAAAAAAAGAAGAAAAAAAAAAAAAGTATGATTTTGTCGGGAGTCGATCTCACGACCATTGCATCGGGGGGCCAACACCTTAGTCACTGAGCTATTCTTCCAGATGGATGTGAGAATTCGAAAAGTCACTGAAATAGGATTGGTCACTCTCCGCCAAAAATTGAGGTAATATTCACACTAAAAAAATTATAACTGCCTTCCTGTTTGTTTTAGAGAAAATTCCTCAGAGACTTTTTTAAGTCTCCCTTTAATACATTTGGTAAAAAATCAGCGGACTTGTCGGTCAAACAGGGTGCGGGCGGGGCTTCGTCAAAATCTTCCAGGGGGCGCAATGGAGGCAATTTTTCACTTTTGATCCAAAACTGCACATCAGGTCTGTAAAGGTCATCACGTAGGATACTCACAGAGGTTTTCAAGAGTTTTGGAGTGTGCCGAGGCTCAGAAGATGTGCTTGAACTTTCATGCGAATATGGCGACGTCACAGCCACAAAGTTGGTCCAAAACTCCCAATTCTCACTGTAAGCCATCGTCACAGTTTTACGTCTTATATTCCCAGATTTGAAGTTGATCAGATTAAAGGGCTAGGAAATGGACATCTAAATGTAGAAACTTTGCATTGACCTAAGCCAATAGGTGGCGCTATACTTTTTCGAAAATCACTGCATGGCATTACTTAAAGGCCTACACAAGCATCATGAATATACATTTATAGCCAGAAATATCAATGTTCCTTGGAGTTATACCATTTTACATTTTGGAAAAAAATCTTCCAAAATTGTCCAAACTGCACGCAAGCTCACGCCCAGGTAGTTTTATGAAAACTCTTGATTTTAATAACTTTTGACCCCAAGGGTGTCAGGAACCAGTTGCCAAATTTTGAAATGGATCGGATTTAAACTCTCGGAGGAGTTCGTTCGTTTGTAAATGCAAAAATTGAAGGAAATGGCCAAAAATACACAGAATCACCACAGCGCCCCCTAATGTTCAAATATTCTGGGAAAATTTGGGGATGTTCTAGGACTCATTGTGAACATGTCCTCAAAATTTGGTGAAAATGGGGGTTGGAAAAAAAAAAGTTATAGGCCTTTGAACTTTCAGGACACAAACCTACAAACTTCATTGGTCCATAACTTTATTGAAAAATGAGATATCAACATTCTTTCAATAACTTTTGATCGCATCGAGCCAACGATCATTTTGCCGAAGATTTCGTAAGAATCGGACCAAGCGTCTGGGAGGAGTTCGCAAAAACGTGTTTTTCACAAAATTCAAAATGGCGGCCATAAAACGGTAGGCGCATTTGCATATCATAATTTTTTTTGTGTACAGCACATCCAAGAGAACCTGTGTGAAAAGGTTCCAAGTCGATCGGTAAAAGTAAAAAAAAAAATTAACATTGCGGCCACTTTGGGGGGCGCTAGAGAGTTCTTTTTTCTCTCCTCTAATTGCGGGACCCGAATCATACGTCAATTTTGCGCACTTCTGATGCGCGTGCAAAAATTCAAGAGTTTTTGAACATGATAAAGTCCCCAAAAGTGAGTTCGAAGTGGCGAAATAATAAGAAAAAGAAAAAGAAAAATTCTTGCAATTTCAATAGGGCTTTCGCCCGACTTGCAGTCGGCTCAGGCCCTAATTAAAGCTGCAAGCAGCGATGAACGGGCCTTCGCCTATTCTCGCACGTCGGGGTGGGGCGGCGGTCGGCCGGGCTCGCGGGTCAAAAAAGACTAAAGAGACTAAACAAATCACTGTCGGGGCTGCCATTCAAACCTAAATCTGCGGCCTCGCGAACGGAATCCACCGACGCCGGGCTGTTGCCCCGCTGCAAAAGACCTGCGGAGTAATTGTTACGGGTCTCGGGCACGATGACCACAATAAGTATCACAGCAACACTTGTCTCGTTCTCCAGTTTGCGTCTGTATAATTGATTCAACACATATACACATCCAGTGCATTTGTCTTGTCCTGTATATCTTAGATATCATAGATGCAGTCTCATTTAAGGTTAATTCACAGAAATATCCACCTGTAATTACCTTAGCTGTTATTACGGCCTACTATAGTTCCCATTGACCAACTACATAAGGGATATTTCCACACCATGTTGACTATGATAAACGTATACAACTCTTATTCACATATGGACATTGCACTTTAGAATGTATATTCATTAACTCAGCATGTACCAAACCATATTGTCATGTAAAAAAACCAAAACATGACCAAACATGACTAAATAAATCACTGCCCTTGCATACTGAACAAATATTGCATTCTGGATTCATTTTAAGTCACATGAGGAGTCTTGTGCATGCCAAGAATCAAACCCTGGTTTACTGCGCCAGGGGCCAACGCTCTGCAGATGACCTATATGGTCCAATACAATTTCACAATCGAAACGTCACTCAAATAGGATTGGTGCCTCTCTTGCAAAAATACAGCGAATTTTAATACTTAAATGAGAGCTAAAGGAGAAAATAAACGCAGTAGGGTCACATAAGTTCTGTCGGATGTTCAAGTTGCCCAGAAGGATGAGCGGCGAGCTGTCATCTGGAAGTTGTAACTCTTCCATTCGTTGTAGAAGTAAATAACTTCTTCTCTGGAAGGATCATTTTCCGCTGTGGTCCAGTCGACTTGGGTCTTTGCCACGATTGCCCGCGGTGAAGCCCACCTGTGCCGTGTGGTGGAAGAAAAAAAGAAGGCCAAATTATTACATCCATCGACAGTCACACGATATGGAATGCTGTTGTACGAATGCGGGAAGAAGTCTTTTACAATTATGCAGACAGAACAAAATATACATAAAGAAATGCTTTCCCACCTAGCTGGAGTTGAAAGCCACGTGTCCCATGTGCCATTCCCAGTGATGTCCTCAGACTGGTGGCATGACTTTGCACAGGCCATCTGAAAATATTTGAGCACCAACGTGTATTATCAGAATACGATTATGGCTGTCAACAGATTATAGACAATTGACTAGTTAATCACACGTTTTGAAAACATTTATCTTGATTACAATATTTTTTTCTCTTATATTAACTGTTTACAGTTTAGTAAATTGTCGTTTCAACTCCATAATGAGCTTGACGTGTGTATATTATTTCTTTGGAATGAGGGGTGTAGGAGCCATACATCGTTTTGATTATTCTTTCCTTCTACATTGTTTGTATGTGTGCGTGTGGTGTGACGTCATTTGTATCCACGACACCGTAAGGGGGTGTGGTGTGTGTGTGTGTATATTAGTGTGTGTCTGTTCACCTGTGGGGTGTGGTTGTTTGGAGCATGGCTGCAGGGTGAGCATGGGGAAAAACTTTCTTTTGACCGTCAGCGTCATTGTTATCACCATCGTCAATGTCATCGTCACTTCAATGGAGTTTCATGTGCTTTGATACTCACTTGACCAATAAAATGCATCTGGTAAAGTAAGCGATTTGCGTATGTTACTTCTCGGTGAAACGGACACATCAAAATACTTCAGTGCGACGCGTCATTAGTATGATCCCCTCATGTCTTAGCCTGCTGCGGCTTTTTGGATATTGTTTATTGTGTAAAAGCCGCTATAAGGGGCATATTAATCATATCATTTAATGTTAGATTCATGCTCATTGTGAAGGCAATAAATATATAACATATTGAAAAGCATTGAAGACGCACAATACATTACGTGTCATTTAGCTGCGCCCGGCTGCACGCTGCGGGCAGATTATAGACAATGAAGTTAAACAACAAAGTAGTTAAGTTAGCTGCTGCGAGCACGGTTCTACTCAAAGTGTGTAAATAAAGTGATTCAATCGGGCCAAGTTATTTAGGGCACACGGAAACGTAAACAAAGTGGCGCTGATAGAGTGAAGAGGGGTCTTTTATCCCCGTGAAGCTACCGTAGTTAGCTTAGCTAAAAGACGTATGCTGGTTGTTATTGTTCAGTGCTAAATAAAAACCCTCTTGAATGTAGAACACAACTCACGTCTGGCCTCATACCATGACAGGCACATTAATGTTGACAATTAACTTCGTTAGCCTTGTGTTCACCTTTCCTGCCGGTCCGTCTCTGACCGTAGTCGGAGTTTGCAGGGGGAGGCGTTGCTGTCTGCTCCAGGGCCAAAGTACTGTCGGCTAAGTAAACTTTGGGGTTAATTCCCTTCGTCCCGGGGTTGGTGAATAAAAGTCCGCTTTACTTTCTTTGAGGATTTATTAATCTAACACTGAGTAACACAGTTACAGTACAGACAATTCTCCGGCCGCTACATCCACTCCGTCATCACAACAACAACACAACTTCCTCATGCACTCTCCCCCTCCGTAGCCCGTGCGTGTAGCTCTTAAAGGGGCCGCACCATTTTCTCTAGTAACATCACCATGACGTATGTTGCAGAATACGTCTATTTAAATCCAGATGTAAATATATTGAACTGTCCGTGTTATTTGTCCAGGTTAGATGTGTCGTTACTCGCAACCAGCTGCCCGGTCCGCCAGCTGAGTGCCTCAGTCTGCTGTTTGATTCTGTTCATGTGCCACGGAGCAGCTTCTGTCCTTAAACTGAAACGATTTTCACAAACCTGCTCTTAAGTGTAGTTATTTAAGTCAAACACATCAGCAAGGAGCGTAAACTGAATCATTTTGTTCGTTAGATCAGACGACACGCGTTTAAAAAGAGGAGGGAAAAAAAATGATTTCGTCAGGAGTCGATCCCACGACCATAGCATCGGGGGGCCAACACCTTACTCACTGAGCTATTCTTTCAGATGGAATTGAGAATTCGAAAACTCACTCATATAGGATTGGTCACTCTCCGCCAAAAATACAGGTAATATTCACACTAAAAAAATTATAACTGCCTTCCTGTTTGTTATAGAGAAAATTCCTCAGAGACTTTTTTAAGTCTCCCTTTAATACATTTGGTAAAAAATCAGCGGACTTGTCGGTCAAACAGGGTGCGGGCGGGGCTTCGTCAAAATCTTCCAGGGGGCGCAATGGAGGCAATTTTTCACTTTTGATCCAAAACTGCACATCAGGTCTGTAAAGGTCATGACGTAGAATACTCACAGAGGTTTTCAAGAGTTTTGGAGTGTGCCGAGGCTCAGAAGATGTGCTTGAACTTTCATGCGGAGATAGCGTCGTCACAGCCACAAAGTTGGTCCAAAACTCCCAATTCTCACTGTGAGCCATCGTCACAGTCTTACGTCTTATATTCCCAGATTTGAAGTTGATCAGATTAAAGGGCTAGGAAATGGACATGTAAATGTAGAAACTTTGCATTGACCTAAGCCAATAGGTGGCGCTATACTTTTTCGAAAATCACTGCATGGCATTACTTAAAGGCCTACACAAGCATCATGAATATACATTTATAGCCAGAAATATCAATGTTCCTTGGAGTTATACCATTTTACATTTTGGAAAAAAATCTTCCAAAATTGTCCAAACTGCACGCAAGCTCACGCCCAGGTAGTTTTATGAAAACTCTTGATTTTAATAACTTTTGACCCCAAGGGTGTCAGGAACCAGTTGCCAAATTTTGAAATGGATCGGATTTAAACTCTCGGAGGAGTTCGTTCGTTTGTAAATGCAAAAATTGAAGGAAATTGCCAAAAATACACAGAATCACCACAGCGCCCCCTAATGTTCAAATATTCTGGGAAAATTTGGGGATGTTCTAGGACTCAATGTGAACATGTCCTCAAAATTTGGTGAAAATGGGGGTTGGAAAAAAAAAAGTTATAGGCCTTTGAACTTTCAGGACACAAACCTACAAACTTCATTGGTCCATAACTTTATTGAAAAATGAGATATCAACATTCTTTCAATAACTTTTGATCGCATCGAGCCAACGATCATTTTGCCGAAGATTTCGTAAGAATCAGACCAAGCGTCTGGGAGGAGTTCGCAAAAACGTGTTTTTCACAAAATTCAAAATGGCGGCCATAAAACGGTAGGCGCATTTGCACACCATAATTTTTTTTGTGTACAGCACATCCAAGAGAACCTGTGTGAAAAGGTTCCAAGTCGATCGGTAAAAGTAAAAAAAAAAATTAACATTGCGGCCACTTTGGGGGGCGCTAGAGAGTTCTTTTTTCTCTCCTCTAATTGCGGGACCCGAATCATACGTCAATTTTGCGCACTTCTGATGCGCGTGCAAAAATTCAAGAGTTTTTGAACATGATAAAGTCCCCAAAAGTGCGTTCGAAGTGGCGAAATAATAAGAAAAAGAAAAAGAAAAATTCTTGCAATTTCAATAGGGCTTTCGCCCGACTTGCAGTCGGCTCAGGCCCTAATTAAAGCTGCAAGCAGCGATGAACGGGCCTTCGCCTATTCTCGCGCGTCGGGGTGGGGCGGCGGTCGGCCGGGCTCGCGGGTCAAAAAAGACTAAAGAGACTAAACGAATCACTCTCGGGGCTGCCATTCAAACCTGAATCTGCGGCCTCGCGAACGGAATCCACCGACGCCGGGCTGTTGCCCCGCTGCAAAAGACCTGCGGAGTAATTGTTACGGGTCTCGGGCACGATGACCACAATAAGTATCACAGCAACACTTGTCTCGTTCTCCAGTTTGCGTCTGTATAATTGATTCAACACATATACACATCCAGTGCATTTTTCTTGTCCTGTATATCTTAGATATCATAGATGCAGTCTCAATCAAGGTTAATTCCCAGAAATATCCACCTGTAATTACCTTAGCTGTTATTTCTGCCTACTATAGTTCCTATTGACCAACTACATAAGGGATATTTCCATACCATATTGACTATGATAAACGTATACAACTCTTATTCACATATGGACGTTGCACTTTAGAATGTGTATTGATTAACTCGGCATGTGCCAAACCATATTGACAAGTAAAAAAAACAAAATATGACTAAACATGACTGAATAAATCACCGCCCAAAACATGTTAAAGATAAGTGGCATTATAAGTACAATTTAAGTGCTACCATTTGTTAGTGCTAAGGTTTGCTAGTGTTTTGGTCAAGGTAGAGTCTAAAAAGGTGTGTCTTGAGTTTTCGACGGAAGATGGAGAGGCTCTCTGCGGTCCTGATGTCATCAGAGAGCTCATTCCACCATCTGGGAGCAGGACAGCAAAGAGTCGCCATCTCGTCGAGTGCTTTTCTCTCAGTGAGGGAGGAACAAGCAGCTTGCCAGATGCAGATCGGAGTGCGTGGGTTGGGATGCAGGGTTTCACCATGTCCCGGATGTAGACTGGTCCCGATCCATTCACAGCGTGGTCCGTCAGTACCAATGCTTTGAACTGGATGCGGGCAGCCACTGGTAACCAATGAAGTGAAGGGAGAAGCGGTGTGGTGTGGGAGTATTTCAGAAGGTTGAAGACCAGTCGAGCTGCTGCATTCTGGATGAGCTGCAGTGGTCGAATGGCGGTAGCAGGCAGACCTGCCAGCAGAGAGTTACAGTAGTCGAGGCGAGAGATGACAAGAGCCTGAATCAGTACCTGCGCCGCCTTCTGAGTGAGAAGGGGTGGTATTCTCCTGATGTTAACGGTGTTCGCCAAAGTTAACGGTCAGGTCCTGAGTGGGCGAGTTTTTTCCAGGGAAGAAAAGTAGTTCAGTCTTGTCGGGGTTGATCTTCAGGTGATGGGCGGACATCCACTGGGAGATGTCAGTCAGACATGCAGAGATCCGTGCCGCCACCTGAGTGTCCGAGTCGGGGAAGGAGAGAATTAGTTGGGTGTCTGTGTTTTACAATTATGCAGACAGAACAAAATATACATAAAGAAATGCTTTCCCACCTCGCTGGAGTTGAAAGCCACGTGTCCCATGTGCCATTCCCAGTGATGTCCTCAGACTGGTGGCATGACTTTGCACGGGCCATCTGAAAATATTTGAGCACCAACGTGTATTATCAGAATACGATTATGGCTGTCAACAGATTATAGACAATTAACTAGTTAATCACACGTTTTGAAAACATTTATCTTGATTACAATATTTTTTTCTCTTATATTAACTGTTTACAGTTTAGTAATTTGTTGTTTCAACTCCATAATGAGCTTGACGTGTGTATATTATTTCTTTGGAATGAGGGGCATATTAATCATATCATTTAATGTTAGATTCATGCTCATTGTGAAGGCAATAAATATATAACATATTGAAAAGCATTGAAGACGCACAATACATTACGTGTCATTTAGCTGCGCCCGGCTGCACGCTGCGGGGAGATTATAGACAATGAAGTTAAACAACAAAGTAGTTAAGTTAGCTGCTGCGAGCACGGTTCTACTCAAAGTGTGTAAATAAAGTGATTCAATCGGGCCAAGTTATTTAGGGCACACGGAAACGTAAACAAAGTGGCGCTGATAGAGTGAAGAGGGGTCTTTTATCCCCGTGAAGCTACCGTAGTTAGCTTAGCTAAAAGACGTATGCTGGTTGTTATTGTTCAGTGCTAAATAAAAACCCTCTTGAATGTAGAACACAACTCACGTCTGGCCTCATACCATGACAGGCACATTAATGTTGACAATTAACTTTGTTAGCCTTGTGTTCACCTTTCCTGCCGGTCCGTCTCTGACCGTAGTCGGAGTTTGCAGGGGGAGGCGTTGCTGTCTGCTCCAGGGCCAAAGTACTGTCGGCTAAGTAAACTTTGGGGTTAATTCCCTTCGTCCCGGGGTTGGTGAATAAAAGTCCGCTTTACTTTCTTTGAGGATTTATTAATCTAACACTGAGTAACAAAGTTACAGTACAGACAATTCTCCGGCCGCTACATCCACTCCGTCATCACAACAACAACACAACTTCCTCATGCGCTCTCCCCCTCCGTAGCCCGTGCGTGTAGCTCTTAAAGGGGCCGCACCATTTTCTCTAGTAACATCACCATGACGTATGTTGCAGAATACGTCTATTTAAATCCAGATGTAAATATATTGAACTGTCCGTGTTATTTGTCCAGGTTAGATGTGTCGTAACTCGCAACCAGCTGCCCGGTCCGCCAGCTGAGTGCCTCAGTCTGCTGTTTCATTCTGTTCATGTGCCACGGAGCAGCTTCTGTCCTTAAACTGAAACGATTTTCACAAACCTGCTCTTAAGTGTAGTTGTTTAAGTCAAACACATCAGCAAGGAGCGTAAACTGAATCATTTTGTTCGTTAGATCAGACGACACGCGTTTAAAAAGAGGAGGAAAAAAAAATAATTTCGTCGGGAGTCGATCCCACGACCATAGCATCGGGGGGCCAACACCTTACTCACTGAGCTATTCTTTCAGATGGATTTGAGAATTCGAAAACTCACTGAAATAGGATTGGTCACTCTCCGCCAAAAATACAGGAAATATTCACACTAAAAAAATTATAACTGCCTTCCTGTTTGTTTTAGAGAAAATTCCTCAGAGACTTTTTTAAGTCTCCCTTTAATACATTTGGTAAAAAATCAGCGGACTTGTCGGTCAAACAGGATGCGGGCGGGGCTTCGTCAAAATCTTCCAGGGGGCGCAATGGAGGCAATTGTTCACTTTTGATCCAAAACTGCACATCAGGTCTGTAAAGGTCATCACGTAGGATACTCACAGAGGTTTTCAAGAGTTTTGGAGTGTGCCGAGGCTCAGAAGATGTGCTTGAACTTTCATGCGAATATGGCGACGTCACAGCCACAAAGTTGGTCCAAAACTCCCAATTCTCACTGTGAGCCATCGTCACAGTCTTACGTCTTATATTCCCAGATTTGAAGTTGATGAGATTAAAGGGCTAGGAAATGGACATGTAAATGTAGAAACTTTGCATTGACCTAAGCCAATAGGTGGCGCTATACTTTTTCGAAAATCACTGCATGGCATTACTTAAAGGCCTACACAAGCATCATGAATATACATTTATAGCCAGAAATATCAATGTTCCTTGGAGTTATACCATTTTACATTTTGGAAAAAAATCTTCCAAAATTGTCCAAACTGCACGCAAGCTCACGCCCAGGTAGTTTTATGAAAACTCTTGATTTTAATAACTTTTGACCCCAAGGGTGTCAGGAACCAGTTGCCAAATTTTGAAATGGATCGGATTTAAACTCTCGGAGGAGTTCGTTCGTTTGTAAATGCAAAAATTGAAGGAAATTGCCAAAAATACACAGAATCACCACAGCGCCCCCTAATGTTCAAATATTCTGGGAAAATTTGGGGATGTTCTAGGACTCAATGTGAACATGTCCTCAAAATTTGGTGAAAATGGGGGTTGGAAAAAAAAAAGTTATAGGCCTTTGAACTTTCAGGACACAAACCTACAAACTTCATTGGTCCATAACTTTATTGAAAAATGAGATATCAACATTCTTTCAATAACTTTTGATCGCATCGAGCCAACGATCATTTTGCCGAAGATTTCGTAAGAATCGGACCAAGCGTCTGGGAGGAGTTCGCAAAAACGTGTTTTTCACAAAATTCAAAATGGCGGCCATAAAACGGTAGGCGCATTTGCATACCATAATTTTTTTTGTGTACAGCACATCCAAGAGAACCTGTGTGAAAAGGTTCCAAGTCGATCGGTAAAAGAAAACAAAAAAATTAACATTGCGGCCACTTTGGGGGGCGCTAGAGAGTTCTTTTTTCTCTCCTCTAATTGCGGGACCCAAATCATACGTCAATTTTGCGCACTTCTGATGCGCGTGCAAAAATTCAAGAGTTTTTGAACATGATAAAGTCCCCAAAAGTGCGTTCGAAGTGGCGAAATAATAAGAAAAAGAAAAAGAAAAATTCTTGCAATTTCAATAGGGCTTTCGCCCGACTTGCAGTCGGCTCAGGCCCTAATTAAAGCTGCAAGCAGCGATGAACGGGCCTTCGCCTCTCCTCGCACGTCGGGGTGGCAGCGGTCGGCCGGACTCGCGGGTCAAAAAGAGACTAAAGAGACTAAATAAATCACTCTTGGAGCTGGCATTCAAACCTGAGTCTTTGGTCTCATGAACAGAATCCACCAAGACAAGGCTATTGCCGAGCTGCAAAAAGTTGACAAGTCACATCAGGAGTATTATTAAATAAGTTGTGGCGATGTACAAAGTGCAAAACCGAAATAGAGGTGAAAAAAAAAGATCCGCGGTGCTGGGAATCGAACCCACATCTCCAGCACTGGGGGCCAAGTGCTCTGCAGATGAGCTATCTGCTCTGATACAATATTGTAATTCGAAACGTCCCTCAAATAGGATTGGTGACTCTCTTGCAAAACTACAGGGAATATTCACACTAAAAAAGTTATATCTGACTTCCTGTTTGTTTGTTTTAGAGCATAGTCATCAGAGACTTTTGCTTCAGTGAGCAGAGACAGTTTATGGAGATCGCAGAGTAAACGTGTTTGCATCTCCACCAGTATGTGGCAGAATACGAGTATTTAAACCATAGATGTAATTATATTAAAGTGTCTGTTAGCTGCCCCGCTACCACAAGCGCCCCACGTCAGCTGTTCGCATTAACTCAGCATGTACCGAACCATATTCTCATGTAAAAAAACTAAACATGACAAATTAAATCACTGCTCCTGCATACTGAACAAATATTACATCCTGGATTCATTAAATACATTTTAAGTCACATCAGGAGTCTTATTAAATAAGTTGTGGCGATGTACAAAGTGCAAAACCGAAATAGAGGTGAAAATAAAAAGATCTGCCGTGCTGGGAATCGAACCCGCATCTCCAGCGCCGGGGGCCGAGTGCTCTACAGATGTGCTATCTGCTCTGATACAATGTAGTAATTCGAAACGTCCCTCAAATAGGATTGGTGACTCTCTTGCAAAATTACAGGGAATGTTCACACTAAAAAAAATTATAGCTGACTTCCTGTTTGTTTTAGAGCATAGTCGTCAGAGACTTTTGCTTCAGTGAGCAGAGCAGAGACAGTTTATGGAGATCGCAGAGTAAACGTGTTTGCATCTCCACCAGTATGTGGCAGAATACGAGTATTTAAACCATAGATGTAATTATATTAAAGTGTCTGTTAGCTGCCCCGCTACCACAAGCGCCCCACGTCAGCTGTTCGAATTAACTCAGCATGTACCGAACCATATTCTCATGTAAAAAAACTAAACATGACAAATTAAATCACTGCTCCTGCATACTGAACAAATATTACATCCTGGATTCATTAAATACATTTTAAGTCACATCAGGAGTCTTATTAAATAAGTTGTGGCGATGTACAAAGTGCAAAACCGAAATAGAGGTGAAAATAAAAAGATCTGCCGTGCTGGGAATCGAACCCACATCTCCAGCGCTGGGGGCCGAGCGCTCTGCAGATGAGCTATCTGCTCTGATACAATTTAGTGGTTTGAAACGTCCTTCAAATAGGATTGGTGACTCTCTTGCAATACTACAGGGAATATTCACACTAATATGGTTATAACTGACTTCCTGTTTGTTTTAGAGCATAGTCGTCAGAGACTTTATTTGAAGTCTCCCTTTAATACAATTGTTAAAAAAATCACCACAATTGTAGGTCAAACATGGTGCCGGCGCCGCTTCGTCGAAAACTTCCAGGGGGCGCAATGGAGGGATTTCTTAGCATTTGATCCAAAACTCTACATCAGGTCTGTAAAGGTCATCACCTAGGACACTCAATGAGCTTTCCAAGAGTTTTGGAGTTTGCCAAGGCTCAGAAGATGTGCTTGAACTTTCATGCGAATATGGCGACGTCACAGCCACAAAGTTGGTCCAAAACTCCCAATTCTCACTGTGAGCCATCGTCACAGTCTTACGTCTTATATTCCCAGATTTGAAGTTGATCAGATTAAAGGGCTGGGAAATGGACATGTAAATGTACAAACTTTGCATTGACCTAAGCCAATAGGTGGCGCTATACTTTTTCGAAAATCACTGCATGGCATTACTTAAAGGCCTACACAAGCATCATGAATATACATTTATAGCCAGAAATATCAATGTTCCTTGGAGTTATACCATTTTACATTTTGGAAAAAAATCGTCCAAAATTGTCCAAACTGCACGCAAGCTCACGCCCAGGTGGTTTTATGAAAACTCTTGATTTTAATAACTTTTGACCCCAAGGCTGTCAGGAACCAGTTGCCAAATTTTGAAATGGATCGGATTTAAACTCTCGGAGGAGTTCGTTCGTTTGTAAATGCAAAAATTGAAGGAAATGGCCAAAAATACACAGAATCACCACAGCGCCCCCTAATGTTCAAATATTCTGGGAAAATTTGGGGATGTTCTAGGACTCATTGTGAACATGTCCTCAAAATTTGGTGAAAATGGGGGTTGGAAAAAAAAAAGTTATAGGACTTTGAACTTTCAGGACACAAACCTACAAACTTCATTGGTCCATAACTTTATTGAAAAATGAGATATCAACATTCTTTCAATAACTTTTGATCGCATCGAGCCAACGATCATTCTGCCGAAGATTTCGTAAGAATCGGACCAAGCGTCTGGGAGGAGTTCGCAAAAACGTGTTTTTCACAAAATTCAAAATGGCGGCCATAAAACGGTAGGCGCATTTGCATACCATATTTTTTTTTGTGTACAGCACATCCAAGAGAACCTGTGTGAAAAGGTTCCAAGTCGATCGGTAAAAGTAAAAAAAAAAATTAACATTGCGGCCACTTTGGGGGGCGCTAGAGAGTTCTTTTTTCTCTCCTCTAATTGCGGGACCCGAATCATACGTCAATTTTGCGCACTTCTGATGCGCGTGCAAAAATTCAAGAGTTTTTGAACATGATGAAGTCCCCAAAAGTGCGTTCGAAGTGGCGAAATAATAAGAAAAAGAAAAAGAAAAATTCTTGCAATTTCAATAGGGCTTTCGCCCGACTTTCAGTCGGCTCAGGCCCTAATTAAAGCTGCAAGCAGCGATGAACGGGCCTTCGCCTATTCTCGCACGTCGGGGCGGGGCGGCGGTCGGCCGGGCTCGCGGGTCAAAAAAGACTAAAGAGACTAAACAAATCACTCTCGGGGCTGCCATTCAAACCTGAATCTGCGGCCTCGCGAACGGAATCCACCGACACCAGGCTGTTGCCGAGCTGCAAGAGACCTGCAGAGTAATTGTTACGGGTCTCGGGCACGATGACCACAATAAGTATCACAGCAACACTTGTCTCGTTCTCCAGTTTGCGTCTGTATAATTGATTCAACACATATACACATCCAGTGCATTTTTCTTGTCCTGTATATCTTAGATATCATAAATGCAGTCTCATTTAAGGTTAATTCCCAGAAATATCCACCTGTAATTACCTTAGCTGTTATTACGGCCTACTATAGTTCCCATTGACCAACTACATAAGGGATATTTCCACACCATGTTGACTATGATAAACGTATACAACTCTTATTCACATATGGACATTGCACTTTAGAATGTATATTCATTAACTCAGCATGTACCAAACCATATTGTCATGTAAAAAAACCAAAACATGACCAAACATGACTAAATAAATCACTGCCCTTGCATACTGAACAAATATTGCATTCTGGATTCATTTAAAGTCACATGAGGAGTCTTGTGCATGCCAAGAATCAAACCCTGGTTTACTGCGCCAGGGGCCAACGCTCTGCAGATGACCTATATGGTCCAATACAATTTCACAATCGAAACGTCACTCAAATAGGATTGGTGCCTCTCTTGCAAAAATACAGCGAATTTTAATACTTAAATGAGAGCTAAAGGAGAAAATAAACGCAGTAGGTCACATAAGTTCTGTCGGATGTTCAAGTTGCCCAGAAGGATGAGCGGCGAGCTGTCATCTGGAAGTTGTAACTCTTCCATTCGTTGTAGAAGTAAATAACTTCTTCTCTGGAAGGATCATTTTCCGCTGTGGTCCAGTCGACTTGGGTCTTTGCCACGATTGCCCGCGGTGAAGCCCACCCGTGCCGTGTGGTGGAAGAAAAAAAGAAGGCCAAATTATTACATCCATCGACAGTCACACGATATGGAATGCTGTTGTACGAATGCGGGAAGAAGTCTTTTACAATTATGCAGACAGAACAAAATATACATAAAGAAATGCTTTCCCACCTCGCTGGAGTTGAAAGCCACGTGTCCCATGTGCCATTCCCAGTGATGTCCTCAGACTGGTGGCATGACTTTGCACGGGCCATCTGAAAATATTTGAGCACCAACGTGTATTATCAGAATACGATTATGGCTGTCAACAGATTATAGACAATTAACTAGTTAATCACACGTTTTGAAAACATTTATCTTGATTACAATATTTTTTTCTCTTATATTAACTGTTTACAGTTTAGTAATTTGTTGTTTCAACTCCATAATGAGCTTGACGTGTGTATATTATTTCTTTGGAATGAGGGGCATATTAATCATATCATTTAATGTTAGATTCATGCTCATTGTGAAGGCAATAAATATATAACATATTGAAAAGCATTGAAGACGCACAATACATTACGTGTCATTTAGCTGCGCCCGGCTGCACGCTGCGGGCAGATTATAGACAATGAAGTTAAACAACAAAGTAGTTAAGTTAGCTGCTGCGAGCACGGTTCTACTCAAAGTGTGTAAATAAAGTGATTTAATCGGGCCAAGTTATTTAGGGCACACGGAAACGTAAACAAAGTGGCGCTGATAGAGTGAAGAGGGGTCTTTTATCCCCGTGAAGCTACCGTAGTTAGCTTAGCTAAAAGACGTATGCTGGTTGTTATTGTTCAGTGCTAAATAAAAACCCTCTTGAATGTAGAACACAACTCACGTCTGGCCTCATACCATGACAGGCACATTAATGTTGACAATTAACTTCGTTAGCCTTGTGTTCACCTTTCCTGCCGGTCCGTCTCTGACCGTAGTCGGAGTTTGCAGGGGGAGGCGTTGCTGTCTGCTCCAGGGCCAAAGTACTGTCGGCTAAGTAAACTTTGGGGTTAATTCCCTTCGTCCCGGGGTTGGTGAATAAAAGTCCGCTTTACTTTCTTTGAGGATTTATTAATCTAACACTGAGTAACAAAGTTACAGTACAGACAATTCTCCGGCCGCTACATCCACTCCGTCATCACAACAACAACACAACTTCCTCATGCGCTCTCCCCCTCCGTAGCCCGTGCGTGTAGCTCTTAAAGGGGCCGCACCATTTTCTCTAGTAACATCACCATGACGTATGTTGCAGAATACGTCTATTTAAATCCAGATGTAAATATATTGAACTGTCCGTGTTATTTGTCCAGGTTAGATGTGTCGTAACTCGCAACCAGCTGCCCGGTCCGCCAGCTGAGTGCCTCAGTCTGCTGTTTCATTCTGTTCATGTGCCACGGAGCAGCTTCTGTCCTTAAACTGAAACGATTTTCACAAACCTGCTCTTAAGTGTAGTTGTTTAAGTCAAACACATCAGCAAGGAGCGTAAACTGAATCATTTTGTTCGTTAGATCAGACGACACGCGTTTAAAAAGAGGAGGAAAAAAAAATAATTTCGTCGGGAGTCGATCCCACGACCATAGCATCGGGGGGCCAACACCTTACTCACTGAGCTATTCTTTCAGATGGATTTGAGAATTCGAAAACTCACTCAAATAGGATTGGTCACTCTCCGCCAAAAATACAGGTAATATTCACACTAAAAAAATTATAACTGCCTTCCTGTTTGTTTTAAAAAAAATTCCTCAGAGACTTTTTTAAGTCTCCCTTTAATACATTTGGTAAAAAATCAGCGGACTTGTCGGTCAAACAGGATGCGGGCGGGGCTTCGTCAAAATCTTCCAGGGGGCGCAATGGAGGCAATTTTTCAATTTTGATCCAAAACTGCACATCAGGTCTGTAAAGGTCATCACGTAGGATACTCACAGAGGTTTTCAAGAGTTTTGGAGTCTGCCGAGGCGCAGAAGATGTGCTTGAACTTTCATGCGAATATGTCGTCGCCACAGCAACAAAGTTGGTCCAAAACTCCCAATTCTCACTGTGAGCCATCGTCACAGTCTTACGTCTTATATTCCCAGATTTGAAGTTGATCACATTAAAGGGCTAGGAAATGGACATCTAAATGTAGAAACTTTGCATTGACCTAAGCCAATAGGTGGCGCTATACTTTTTCGAAAATCACTGCATGGCATTACTTAAAGGCCTACACAAGCATCATGAATATACATTTATAGCCAGAAATATCAATGTTCCTTGGAGTTATACCATTTTACATTTTGGAAAAAAATCTTCCAAAATTGTCCAAACTGCACGCAAGCTCACGCCCAGGTAGTTTTATGAAAACTCTTGATTTTAATAACTTTTGACCCCAAGGGTGTCAGGAACCAGTTGCCAAATTTTGAAATGGATCGGATTTAAACTCTCGGAGGAGTTCGTTCGTTTGTAAATGCAAAAATTGAAGGAAATTGCCAAAAATACACAGAATCACCACAGCGCCCCCTAATGTTCAAATATTCTGGGAAAATTTGGGGATGTTCTAGGACTCAATGTGAACATGTCCTCAAAATTTGGTGAAAATGGGGGTTGGAAAAAAAAAAGTTATAGGCCTTTGAACTTTCAGGACACAAACCTACAAACTTCATTGGTCCATAACTTTATTGAAAAATGAGATATCAACATTCTTTCAATAACTTTTGATCGCATCGAGCCAACGATCATTTTGCCGAAGATTTCGTAAGAATCGGACCAAGCGTCTGGGAGGAGTTCGCAAAAACGTGTTTTTCACAAAATTCAAAATGGCGGCCATAAAACGGTAGGCGCATTTGCATACCATAATTTTTTTTGTGTACAGCACATCCAAGAGAACCTGTGTGAAAAGGTTCCAAGTCGATCGGTAAAAGTAAAAAAAAAAATTAACATTGCGGCCACTTTGGGGGGCGCTAGAGAGTTCTTTTTTCTCTCCTCTAATTGCGGGACCCGAATCATACGTCAATTTTGCGCACTTCTGATGCGCGTGCAAAAATTCAAGAGTTTTTGAACATGATAAAGTCCCCAAAAGTGCGTTCGAAGTGGCGAAATAATAAGAAAAAGAAAAAGAAAAATTCTTGCAATTTCAATAGGGCTTTCGCCCGACTTGCAGTCGGCTCAGGCCCTAATGAATTCTTGCAATTTCAATAGGGCTTTCGCCCGACTTGCAGTCGGCTCAGGCCCTAAAAATTAACATTGCGGCCACTTTGGGGGGCGCTAGAGAGTTCTTTTTTCTCTCCTCTAATTGCGGGACCCGAATCATACGTCAATTTTGCGCACTTCTGATGCGCGTGCAAAAATTCAAGAGTTTTTGAACATGATAAAGTCCCCAAAAGTGCGTTCGAAGTGGCGAAATAATAAGAAAAAGAAAAATTCTTGCAATTTCAATAGGGCTTTCGCCCGACTTGCAGTCGGCTCAGGCCCTAATTAGGGCCTGAGCCGACTGAAAGTCGGGCGAAAGCCCTATTGAAATTGCAAGAATTATTATTTAGGGCCTGAGCCGACTGCAAGTCGGGCGAAAGCCCTATTGAAATTGCAAGAATTTTTCTTTTTCTTTTTCTTATTATTTCGCCACTTCGAACGCACTTTTGGGGACTTCATCATGTTCAAAAACTCTTGAATTTTTGCACGCGCATCAGAAGTGCGCAAAATTGACGTATGATTCGGGTCCCGCAATTAGAGGAGAGAAAAAAGAACTCTCTAGCGCCCCCCAAAGTGGCCGCAATGTTAATTTTTTTTTTTACTTTTACCGATCGACTTGGAACCTTTTCACACAGGTTCTCTTGGATGTGCTGTACACAAAAAAAATTATGGTATGCAAATGCGCCTACCGTTTTATGGCCGCCATTTTGAATTTTGTGAAAAACACGTTTTTGCGAACTCCTCCCAGACGCTTGGTCCGATTCTTACGAAATCTTCGGCAGAATGATCGTTGGCTCGATGCGATCAAAAGTTATTGAAAGAATGTTGATATCTCATTTTTCAATAAAGTTATGGACCAATGAAGTTTGTAGGTTTGTGTCCTGAAAGTTCAAAGGCCTATAACTTTTTTTTTTCCAACCCCCATTTTCACCAAATTTTGAGGACATGTTCACAATGAGTCCTAGAACATCCCCAAATTTTCCCAGAATATTTGAACATTAGGGGGCGCTGTGGTGATTCTGTGTATTTTTGGCCATTTCCTTCAATTTTTGCATTTACAAACGAACGAACTCCTCCGAGAGTTTAAATCCGATCCATTTCAAAATCTGGCAACTGGTTCCTGACACCCTTGGGGTCAAAAGTTATTAAAATCAAGAGTTTTCATAAAACTACCTGGGCGTGAGCTTGCGTGCAGTTTGGACAATTTTGGAAGATTTTTTTCCAAAATGTAAAATGGTATAACTCCAAGGAACATTGATATTTCTGGCTATAAATGTATATTCATGATGCTTGTGTAGGCCTTTAAGTAATGCCATGCAGTGATTTTCGAAAAAGTATAGCGCCACCTATTGGCTTAGGTCAATGCAAAGTTTCTACATTTAGATGTCCATTTCCTAGCCCTTTAATCTGATCAACTTCAAATCTGGGAATATAAGACGTAAGACTGTGACGATGGCTCACAGTGAGAATTGGGAGTTTTGGACCAACTTTGTGGCTGTGACGTCGCCATATTCGCATGAAAGTTCAAGCACATCTTCTGAGCCTCGGCACACTCCAAAACTCTTGAAAACCTCTGTGAGTATCCTACGTGATGACCTTTACAGACCTGATGTGCAGTTTTGGATCAAAAGTGAAAAATTGCCTCCATTGCGCCCCCTGGAAGATTTTGACGAAGCCCCGCCCGCACCCTGTTTGACCGACAAGTCCGCTGATTTTTTACCAAATGTATTAAAGGGAGACTTAAAAAAGTCTCTGAGGAATTTTCTCTAAAACAAACAGGAAGGCAGTTATAATTTTTTTAGTGTGAATATTTCCTGTATTTTTGGCGGAGAGTGACCGATCCTATTTCAGTGAGTTTTCGATTTCTCAAACCCATCAGAAGGCTTAGCTCTCCTGGTAAGAAACCGCCCCCCCGATCCTATGGTCGTGAGATCGTGTCCCGGCGAAATCAATTTTTTTTTTTTCCTCCTCTTTTTAAACGCGTGTCTTCTGATCTAACGAACAAAATGATTCAGTTTACTCTCCTTGCTGAGGTTATGGACTTTGTACACTTAAGAGCAGGTATGTCAAACTCGTTTCAGTTTAAGGCCAGAAACTGCTCCGTGGCCGCGCATACAGCTGACAGAAGAAGGTAAGGCTGATGCAGGACAGCTGGCTCACGGCGCAGCCGTTTGGCAGCGTGTCGCGGGTTTGACATATCTAACCTAGACAAATAACACGGACAGTTCAATATATTTACATCTGGATTTAAATACACGTATTCTGCAACATACGGGTGGAGATGCAAACACGTTTGGTGATGTAAATAGATGTTACGGGGACATTTTAAGTTAAAGAACTTCATCACCCAGAATTCCCTATTCTTGGTTGACGGACATGCGCAGACTACGTGCGCACAGCCGCGCACGTAGTCTGCGCATGTTCCGGTTTTGTGTTGAACAGGCAAAGTATCACCGCTCCGTATTTTAAACTGCTAACTACACACCTATACTTCAGGAACTATTACTACTATGTGGATGTAAGCAAAGTGTTCTCATTCCCTCTTGGATGTGTGCAGCCAGTGAGGTACGTTTTGTTTAAGGGCTTGTTATATCTGCTCGACGGCACGGACAGCTAACTGGGATAGCGAGTGGAGCTAGCGGCTGCCGGATGGAGCAGCCAGTCAGCCAGCTTGCTAACTACACACCGGTGCTTACGTCCACATGTACTCAACGAAGTGGAAACGCCTTTGACGGTGAGTGATTACGTTTTCCTTGTGCGTTCTCCAGTCTCACCCAGCATACGTCTTTTAGCTAAGCTAACTACGGTAGCTTTACAGCGTCAAAAGACACCTCTTCACGCTATTAACGCCACTTTGTTTACGTTTCCGTGTGCCCTAAATAACTTGGCCCGATTGAATCACTTTATTTACACACTGAGTAGAACCGTGCTCGCAGCAGCTAACTAACTACTTTGTTGTTTAAAAGCGTCAGCTAAATGACACGTAATGTAATGTGCGTCTTCAATGCTTTTCAATATGTTATATATTCATTTCCTTCACAATGAGCATGAATCTAACATTAAATGATATGATTCATATGCCCCTCATTCCAATGAAATAATATACACACGTCAAGCTCATTATGGAGTTGAAACAACAAATTACTAAACTGTAAACAGTTAATATAAGAGAAAAAAATATTGTAATCAAGATAAATGTTTTTCAAAATGTGTGATTAACTAGTTAATTGTCTATAATCTGTTGACAGCCCTAATCGTATTCTGATAATACACCAAATACTACTGTAACTCTCTGCTGGCAGGTCTCCCTGCTGCCGCCATTCGACCACTGCAGCTCATCCAGAATGCAGCAGCTCGACTGGTCTTCAACCTTCCAAAATACTCCCACACCACTTCTCCGCTCTCTTCTTTGGATACGAGTGGCTGCCCGCATGCAGTTCAAAGCATTGGTACTGACGGACCACGCTGTGAATGGATCGGGAGCAGTCTACATCCGGGACATGGTGAAACCCTGCATCCCAACCCACGCACTCCGATCTGCATCTGGCAAGCTGCTTGTTCCTCCCTCACTGAGAGAAAAGCACTCGACGAGATGGCGACTCTTTGCTGTCCTGCTCCCAGATGGTGGAATGAGCTCTCTGATGACATCAGGACCGCAGAGAGCCTCTACATCTTCCGTCGAAAACTCAAGACACACCTTTTTAGACTCTACCTTGACTAAAACACTAGCAAACCGTAGCACTAACAAATGGTAGCACTTAAATTGTACTTATAATGCCACTTATCTTTAACATGTTTTGGGCGGTGATTTATTCAGTCATGTTTAGTCATATTTTGTTTTTTTTACTTGTCAATATGGTTTGGTACATGCCGAGTTAATCAATACACATTCTAAAGTGCAACGTCCATATGTGAATAAGAGTTGTATACGTTTATCATAGTCAACATGGTGTGGAAATATCCCTTATGTAGTTGGTCAATAGGAACTATAGTAGGCAGAAATAACAGCTAAGGTAATTACAGGTGGATATTTCTGGGAATTAACCTTGATTGAGACTGCATCTATGATATCTAAGATATACAGGACAAGAAAAATGCACTGGATGTGTATATGTGTTGAATCAATTATACAGACGCAAACTGGAGAACGAGACAAGTGTTGCTGTGATACTTATTGTGGTCATCGTGCCCGAGACCCGTAACAATTACTCCGCAGGTCTTTTGCAGCGGGGCAACAGCCCGGCGTCGGTGGATTCCGTTCGCGAGGCCGCAGATTCAGGTTTGAATGGAAGCCCCGAGAGTGATTTGTTTAGTCTCTTTAGTCTTTTTTGACCCGCGAGCCCGGCCGACCGCCGCCCCACCCCGACGTGCGAGAATAGGCGAAGGCCCGTTCATCGCTGCTTGCAGCTTTAATATTATTATTATTTCGCCACTTCGAACGCACTTTCGGGGACTTCATCATGTTAAAAAACTCTTGAATTTTTGCACGCGCATCAGAAGTGCGCAAAATTGACGTATGATTCGGGTCCCGCAATTAGAGGAGAAGAAAAAGAACTCTCTAGCGCCCCCCAAAGTGGCCGCAATGTTAATTATTTTTTTTACTTTCACCGATCGACTTGGAACCTTTTCACACAGGTTCTCTTGGATGTGCTGTACACAAAAAAAATTATGGTATGCAAATGCGCCTACCGTTTTATGGCCGCCATTTTGAATTTTGTGAAAAACACGTTTTCGCGAACTCCTCCCAGACGCTTGGTCCGATTCTTACGAAATCTTCGGCAAAATGATCGTTGGCTCGATGCGATCAAAAGTTATTGAAAGAATGTTGATATCTCATTTTTCAATAAAGTTATGGACCAATGAAGTTTATAGGTTTGTGTCCTGAAAATTCAAAGGCCTATAACTTTTTTTTTTTCTAACCGTCATTTTCACCAAATTTTGAGGACATGTTCACAATGAGTCCTAGAACATCCCCAAATTTTCCCAGAATATTTGAACATTAGGGGGCGCTGTGGTGATTCTGTGTATTTTTGGCCATTTCCTTCAATTTTTGCATTTACAAACGAACGAACTCCTCCGAGAGTTTAAATCCGATCCATTTCAAAATCTGGCAACTGGTTCCTGACACCCTTGGGGTCAAAAGTTATTAAAATCAAGAGTTTTCATAAAACTACCTGGGCGTGAGCGTGCGTGCAGTTTGGACAATTTTGGACGATTTTTTTCCAGAACGGAAAATGGTATAACTCCAAGGAACATTGATATTTCTGGCTATAAATGTATATTCATGATGCTTGTGTAGGCCTTTAAGTAATGCCATGCAGTGATTTTCGAAAAAGTATAGCGCCACCTATTGGCTTAGGTCAATGCAAAGTTTCTACATTTACATGTCCATTTCCTAGCCCTTTAATCTGATCAACTTCAAATCTGGGAATATAAGACGTTAGACTGTGACGATGGCTCACAGTGAGAATTGGGAGTTTTGGACCAACTTTGTTGCTGTGACGACGCTATCTCCGCATGAAAGTTCAAGCACATCTTCTGAGCCTCGGCACACTCCAAAACTCTTGAAAACCTCTGTGAGTATTCTACGTGATGACCTTTACAGACCTGATGTGCAGTTTTGGATCAAAAGTGAAAAATTGCCTCCATTGCGCCCCCTGGAAGATTTTGACGAAGCCCCGCCCGCACCCTGTTTGACCGACAAGTCCTCTGATTTTTTACCAAATGTATTAAAGGGAGACTTAAAAAAGTCTCTGAGGAATTTTCTCTAAAACAAACAGGAAGGCAGTTATAATTTTTTTAGTGTGAATATTACCTGTACTTTTGGCGGAGAGTGACCAATCCTATTTGATTGAGTTTTCGAATTCTCAAATCCATCTGAAAGAATAGCTCAGTGAGTAAGGTGTTGGCCCCCCGATGCTATGGTCGTGGGATCGACTCCCGACGAAATTATTTTTTTTTCCTCCTCTTTTTAAACGCGTGTCGTCTGATCTAACGAACAAAATGATTCAGTTTACGCTCCTTGCTGATGTGTTTGACTTAAATAACTACACTTAAGAGCAGGTTTGTGAAAATCGTTTCAGTTTAAGGACAGAAGCTGCTCCGTGGCACATGAACAGAATGAAACAGCAGACTGAGGCACTCAGCTGGCGGACCGGCCAGCTGGTTGCGAGTAACGACACATCTAACCTGGACAAATAACACGGACAGTTCAATATATTTACATCTGGATTTAAATAGACGTATTCTGCAACATACGGGTGGAGATGCAAACACGTTTTGGGATTTTACTAGATGTTACGGGGAACTGTTACGTTAAAGAACTCAATTACCCAGCAGTCTTTGTTGACGGACATGCGCAGAGTAGAGGGCGGCTCGTAGTGTCGCGTGAGTTAATGCTGTTATCGCGAGAGGTCGCCATTGAAGCCCCGGCGTTGAACAGCTGCAGCTCGTATCAAGTCCGTATTTTATATTTTAAACTGCTAGCTACACACCTATGCTTAAATCCAAACGGACTAAACCAAGTGGAAACGCT